>NC_077230.1:374420066-374602566 GCF_027887165.1 Monodelphis domestica | reverse complement strand
ACTGTATGACTTAGAGCAAGTCACTTAACCCCCATCGCCTAGCCCTTACCACTTTTCTGCCTTGGAACAAATACACATTATTGGTTCTAAGACAGAAAATAAGGGTTTAAAAACAAAAAAGAACAATGTAGATTAAATATATTGTGGATGCATTTTTCCAGGTGGCTGTTGAACATTTCCAGCACACGCACACACCCATGTCTTCTCTTCTCCAGATGAAGTACCCCACATTCTTCAACAAATACTGATCCCAAGTATAGTCACCTTCCTCTAAACATATTTCAGCTTCTTAGCTTCCCTCCAAAATATGGTGTCCTCTCTAGATATGGTCTTATCTAGGCAAAGTGTAGTGGGATGATGGTCTCTCACCCACTGGCTACCATATATGTATTAATGCTATTTGGTATCCCATTCATTTTAGAAGAACATCACCATGAGGTTAGCTGCTAAAAAATCAGTTCTTTGCTATTCCCAAAGGGCTATAAAACTGTGTATACCCTTTGATTCTGTAATACCACTACTGGGGCTGTATCCCAGAGAGATCATTTTAAAAAGGGAAAGGACCTCCTTGTACAAAAATATTTATAGCAGTTCTTTTTGTAAAGGTAAAGAATTGGAAATTGAAGGGATGTTCATCCACTGGGGGATGACTGAACAAATTGCGGTATATATTGGTGATAGAATACTATTGTGCTGTAAGGAACAAAGAACAGAATGATTTCATTAAAAGCTGGAAAGGGGGCAGCTTGGTGGCTCAGTGGATGGAGAGCCAGGCCCAGAGAAGGGAGGTCCTGGGTTCAAATCTGATCTCAGACACTTCCCAGCTGTGCGACCCTGGGCAAGTCACTTAACCCCCATTGCCTAGCCTTTACCACTCTCCAGTCTTAGAACCAATACACAGTATTAATTCCAAGACAGAAAGTAAGGGTTTAAAAAAAAATAAAAGAAAAAGCTGGAAAGATCTGCATGAACTGATGCAGAGTGAAATAAGCAGAAGCAGTATAATATTGTTCACAGTAACAGCAATATTGTATGATGATCAACTATGAAAACTTGGCTACTCTGAGCAATGCACAGATCTGGAACAATCCTGAAAGACTTAGGACAGACTTACCTCCAGAGAAAAAACTGTTGGACTTAGATGGATGCAAGTCAAAGCAGATTATCTTTCAAATCAGTGAATTTACAGTTTTATTTTAGGATTTTGGTTATGTATGAGTTTGTTCTTACAACAAGACCAATATGGAAATGTGTTTTGCATAATAATAAAAATAAATTTTTAAAAAGAAATAAGTTTTTTGGTCATGTCAACCAAAGAAACAAACAGGGGGGAAATTTTCCCACAACCCTGTCCAGCCTCATTAAACTTCCACGGTGATGGCAGAGTGGTGGGAAAAGAGAAGAGGATGCCAAGAATTCCAGTGTTTTCAGATTGCCTACAAATATTACTTTAATTCTCTTTTATTAAAAAATGTATAAGTAAAAAAGATGGGTGGGCTGGCCATGTGGTGAGAACAAGGGATGATAGGTGGACAGCCTGAGTGTACTACTAGTACCCTCATGATGTGAGAAGAAAGCAAAGTCCCTCCCTAAGGATGTTAAGAGGATCCTATGTGGGGAACCTCAGGGTGGATATTGGGGAGACGTGTCCACCAGGGCTCTATCCTGGGCTCTCTTCTCTTCTCTCTCTACACTAATTCATGTGGGCATCTCATCAGCTCCTCTGGATTCAATAACCATCTCTATGCTGATGAGTCTCAAATCTAGCTATCCTGCTCCTAACTCTTTGCTGACTTCCAATCTCTCATCTCCAACTGCCTTTCAGTCATCTCAAACTGGATTCCAGTAGACATCTCAACTCAACATGTCCAAAATGGAATTCATTATCTTTCCTCCAAACCCTCTCCACCTTCCAACTTCCCAATGCCGTCCATCCAGTATTGAGTCTAAGATGGAAGGTGAGGGTTTAAAAATAAATAAAGATCCCATCCACTAGGGGAAGCCTTCCCCAGTCCTTCTTAATTCTAGTGTCTTCCCTTTGCAAATAATATTTATTTACTACAGTACTAAGCACATAGTAGGTGCTATGCAAATGGTAACACTGTGCTAAGTGAATATTATTTGCAAATGGAAGGCACTAGAATTAAGAGGAACTGGAGAAGGTTTTTTATACAGCACTGACTATGTGGCCTGCACTGCACTAAACACTTTACAAATGTTTTCTTTTTTAAGCCTCACAACAGCCCTGAAAGGCAAATTCCATTATTACCCCCCTTTTATAGATGACAAGATTGAGGCACATAACATCTAAGTAATTTGCTCAAGGTTACACAGCCAAGCTATAAGGATCTGAGGCCCGCTTTGAACTCATCTTCTTGACTCCAGGCCCATCCTCCTTTCTTCCCTTCACCACCTAGCTGCCTTTTATGTATCTATATTGAATGTAGTTTGTATATATTTGTTTGCTTGTTGTCTCTCCCATTAGACTGTAAGTTCCTTGAGGGTAAGAACTGTCTTTTGCCTCTTTTTTATATTTCTAGACCTTAACACAGTACTTGGCACATAGTAGGTGCTTAATAAAATGTTTATTGACTAAGATAAGCAGGCATAAATGAGTAACAATCTGTATCACTGCAGGGAATATTCAAAACAATGAAATCACAAATCCGTTTTGAGTGTCACTCAAATTTCTAGTCACTCCCAACCATGCTCCATTCAACCACAAAGTGTGGATCTGGCCATGTCACCCTGCTCCTACTCAATAATCTCCAGTGGCTCCCTATCCCCCCCCAGAATCAAATAGAAACTATTCTATTTGGCATTCAAATAATCTAGCCCCCCACCTACCTTTCCAATCTTCTTATACCTTATTCCCAGTCAGAGATAAGAATGCAGAGATAGCACAGAACCTGACAAAATAGACCACATCCATTATGGTATTCTCACTGTGAATGATATGAAAAACATTTAATAAGAATTTATTATGTGCCAGGCACTGTATTCAACACGTGCGACTCAAAAATAAGGAAGTAAGACAGCCCCTGGCTTCAAGGATCTTATGCCATAATGGAAAAAGACATGCTATAAAGGAGAAGCAGAAAGGGAGTGGGGATGGGAGGGTTGTATTCCCATGCAGCTGTATAGTTTGGAAATAGCCCGGAAGGGATACAGAGGCCTGGTTCCTAATGAGATCCAGTGAAAATTCACCTGTCTCAGGACAGAATCCTTGGGAAGAGCACAGGCTCTGGTGGAAAGGGGATGGAGCAGTATGTTCAAAGAGGAGCTACCACAGTTTGGAAATGACCAACTGGCAAGACAGCTAAATGGAAGGAGAGTTCTCAGTCCAAAGACAAAGAGAAACATCTTTTTGATAGAATCATAGATCTATAGTTGGAAGGATCCTTAAAGACCATGTGGTCCATTTTACAGATGAAGACACAAAGGCCCAAGGAGGGCACATGGCTTGTCCAAGGTTATACAAGCATTGGTAACAGGATTTGAACCCAGGTTCTCAGATTTCAGAGTTAATGCTCTCTCTGCTATACCATACTTGAGTAACCTTGCCTGGGAGTACTCACCATGAATACAGACAAAAGAAACATGGCACCAAGAGTGGCAATTCATGTTGCATCATCTCTATGGAAGAAGAAAAGGTAGAAAAATTCTAGCAAGTACTTGATAAGATCCTCTGAGCCAAATTGATATTTATCTTATTAACTTCAATGTGAAGGAGGGCCTAAGGAAAGGCAATAAAAAATATGGTGGAAAATATTGTGCAATGTTAAGAAATGAAAGTGGTTAAAGGTTTATAGAATACAATCAAGACTGGCATCGTTGTGTAATAAATGCTATCTTTAAGAAGAGAAGAGGGAGCATCTTGGTGGATCAGTGGATAGAGAGTCAGATCTAGAGACTGGAGGCCCTGGGTTCAAATCTGACCTCAGATACTTCCTAGCTATGTGATCCTGGGCAAGTCACTTAACCCCCATTGACTTACCAGTCTTGGAACCAATTCACACTATTGATTCCAAGATAAAAGATATGGGGTGGAGAGGGGAGAGAGAGAGAGAGAGAGAGAGAGAGAGAGAGAGAGAGAGAGAGAGAGAGAAGTGCCAAAGAATAACATTAAAAAAAATTAACAGCCAGAAAAAAACTAGTTTCTTATGTGGGAGTTATTTCAATATCAGCTCTCTACGTACAATCAGATCATTTATTGAGAAGAACAAAATTCAAAAGTAACATCAAACTCGAATAAAGTCATAAAGGTAAGCTCCTTATTAAAAACATGGACTGTCTTTTATTCTCTGTGCCTAGCACATGGCCTTGTACATACATAGTAGGTATTCAGTAAAGGTTCATAAAGAGATTGATGAGAAGACACCTATGCTTTGACTTCTAGGTAGAGAAAATCGTGAAACCAAGTGGACTGAGTCCACCACAAGTTTATGTTAGATACTCTTGTCTGGGTCCTCCCTAATGCTTTTGTAAACCTTCCCATCATTTCACAAACCTCCCAAAACTCACCCATCCCTCACCCTCTTAGCTGTGTTTTGCCTCATATTTCACTGAAAACGTTGAGACTGTTTGCTGAAAGCTCCCTCTTCTTTCCTCCTTATTTCACGGCACTCAAATGTCTTCTTCCACTATCTGTGTCTTCTCACTTCATACCAAAGGCAAACATGCTGGAGTGACACCACTTCATCCTCTATCATCCCAACTTTCTCACGTCAATCCTTCCCTGTCTACTGGCTGGAGCCCTACTGCCTAAGAACATTCCCATCCTCAACCTGGTCCATCCATCCCCACTGGCAACCATTCTACTGTTCCCCTCCCTTTTGTAGCTAAACTTCTTGAGACGGTACTCTTTAGTCATTGCCTCCATTTTTCTTCTCATATTCTTCTTAATTCTTTGCAGTCAGACTTCCCACGTTGTCATTCAACTGAAACTATTCCCTCAAAATTACCAAACATTTCTTAATGGACAAATCTAAAAGCTGTTTCTCAATCCTCATCCTTCTTGACCTCTCTGCCTCTGATAATATCAACCACCCTTTTCTTCTTTCAAGATTTTTGTGACACTGCTCTCTCCTGATCTTCCTCCTATCTGTCTGAACACTCCATCTCATTCTCTTTTTTTGTTTGTTTGTTTCTTTAAACCCTTACCTTCTTCCTTAGAATCAATACTATGTATTGGTTCCAAGGCAAAAAGAGTGGTAAGGGCTAGCCAATGGGGATTAAGTGACTTGCCCAGGGTCACACAGCTAGGAAGTGTCTGCGGTCAAATTTGAACCTAGGACCTCCCATACCTAGGTCTGACTCTCAATCCACTGAGCCACCCAGCTGCTCCCTGTTTTGTTTTTTTAAAAGAGAATGAGATAGGGAGCAGCTGGGTATCTCAATGGATTGAGAGCCAGGAGTACAGATGGGAGGTCTTCGTTAAATCTGGCCTCAGACATTTCCTAGCTGTGTGACCCTGGGCAAGTCACTTGACCCCCATTGCCTAACCCTTACCACTCTTCTGCCCTGGAACCAATACACAGTATTGACTCCAAGAAGGAAGGTAAGGGTAAAAAAAAAACTTTTTTTAAACTCCTTTCTTTCAATCTTAGAATTAATAATAAGTATCAGTTCTAAAACAGAAGAGATGTAACAATTAGGCAATTGGAATTGAGTGACTTGCCCAGGTTCACAGAGCTAGGAAGTGTCTGAGGTTAGATTTGAACTCAAATCTGGGTCTCTATCCACTGTGCTGCCACCTCATTCTCTTTTGACAGATCTTTATTCAGGTCATGCCTGAATAAAGATAATAAATAAATAATAAATAAAGATAATAATATACTATTTCTTTTAGTGATTTCATCAGCAACCATGGATTTAATCATCTTTATGCTGATGATTCTCAGATTTACTCAACTAGCCCTACTCTCTCTGCTTGACTCTAGTTTTATGTCTCCAACCCTCTACTGGAATTTTGAAGCAAATGTTCTGTAGAAATATTAATCTCAACATGTCCAAAAATTAATTTCCCCTTCCTTACTTTTCTATTCTATATCCCCTACTGAAGATACCACCATTCTCTACTAGGCTCGCAAACTAGTGTCATTGTCTACTCACTCTCCTCTCCCATATCTTTTTTTTTATCCTTACCTCTGTCTTAGAATCAACACTAAGTTTTGGTCCCAAGGCAGAAGAGTGGTAAGAATAGGCAGCTGGAGTTAGAGACTTGCCCTGAGTCACACAGCTAAGGAAATGTCTGAGGTCAAATTCGAACCCAGGACATCTCTTGTCCAAGTCTGGCTCTCTATCTTTCTACTGAGCCATCTAGAAGCTGTCCCACATCTCCCATGTCTAATCAATTCCCAAATTCTGTCATTTTTACCTTTACAGCATCTCTTTTATATGCCTCCTTCTCTCCTCTGATACTGCCACCACCGTGATGTAGGCCCTCCTCACCTCACATCTGATCTATTGAAGTAGCCTTCTTTGTTTTTTTAAATGCTTATTTTCTGTCTTAGAATCAATATTGACTCTTAGGCAGAAAAGTGATAAGGACTAGGCAATGGGGGTTAAATGACTTGCCCAGGATCATACAACTAGGCAGTGTTTGAGACCAGATTTGAACCCTGGACCTTTCCACTCCAGACCTGACTCTCTGAGCCACCTAGCTGCCCCCTTGAAGTAGCAACTATGGTGGAACAACAGAAAAGAAACAGAAGATGTTAAGACCATCTATAAGCATTTACCATTTAACTGCCGAGATCATTGCTGTGTGATCTCGTCAAGTGATCAGCAAGTGAAGCACATCAATATAGACATTCTCCATATAAATAAAACCTAGAAGATACTCAAACACAACCAAGCACAGATATAACTTAGTGGTTTTCCTGACATGAGAAAATAAAAGAATAGTCAGAGTCAGTTAGTCATTCAACAAACATAAATTAGATGACAGGCACTGTGCTAAATTCTGGAGATGCACAGAAAGGCAAAAACTCAGTCCCTGCCTTCAAGAAGCTTCTATTCTGGGAGCAGCTTGGTGGCTTAGTGGATTGAGAGCCTAGAGAAGGGAGGTCCTAGGTTCAAATCCTAGCCATATGACCTTGGGCAAGTCACTTAACCCTCATTGCCTAGCCCTTACTGCTATTCTGCCTTGGAACCAATAAATAGTATTGATTCTAAGATGGAAGGTAAGGGTTTAAAAAAAGAAGAAGCTTCTATTCTAATAGAGGAGATGATATACAAACTGCTATGCATATACAAGATAAATACACTGTGAGAAGATTAAATTGATTCTGGATCTTTTTTTTTTTTACTAATTCTTTTTACAGTTCATTAAATTTGTCCTGTAACTGCCTAAGCTATAGTTCTCTGTCTCTGAACTTAGTTCAGAATTCAGCTAGCCTAAATCAGACCAGAATGAAAAGGATGATCAAAAAGCCAGGGATAAAATCCAGTCTTTACGAACCAGAATACAACAACTAGAATTAAGTGACCTCACAAGGCAACAGAACACTATAAAACAAAACCAAAAGAATGAAAAAATTGAGGAAAATATGAAGCATCTCACTCACAAAACAGAGGATTTAGAAAATTGTTTGAGGAGAGACAATTTAAGAATCATTGGTTTACCAGAAGACCATGTCAAAAGAAAAAGCCTGAACATCATACTACAGGAAATTATTCAAGAAAACTGCCCTGATATCCTAGAACAAGAGGAAAAAGTGGAGATTGAAAGAATTCACAGATCATCTCCTGTACTTAATCCCCAACTGACAACACCCAGGAATGTTATAGCCAAATTCAAGAACTATCAGACCAAATAAAAGGTATTACAAGCTGCCAAGAAGTCATTCAGATACCACAGAACCACTAAGGATTTGACTGCATCCACACTGAAAAACTGAAAGGCATGGAATATGACATTCTGGAAAGCAAGGGAACTAGGTCTACGACCAAGAATCAACTACCCAGCAAAACTGACTATATTCTTACAGGGGAAAGTATGGTCATTCAACAAAATAGAAGAATTCCAAGAATTCATAAATAAAAGACCAGACCTGAACAGAAAATTTGATGTCCAAGCACAGAACTCAAGAGAATCATCAAAAGGTAATTTAAAAAGAGGGGGAAAAGAAAAACAGAATTCAGCTAGCCTATAATGGGTCAAGTTTAGAAATTCTGATCTCTTTGTATTCACTATTCTATTCTTGCCTCAAGGAATTTAGCTATCCTTGGGGGATACAGGTGAATGCCAGGGTGTCTGGCCTTTTATCTTTGTACCACCAACCTATCTGTCAAGGATGTCTGGTTTGCTCTCTAAAGAAGTAGGCTAAAGTTTAGAAATTCATTCTTTCTTAAAGCATTCTGATTCTATGGGAAACTTCCTGAAACTGTGTATTATCCATGAGAAGCAAATCAGCTGGACCTGTCTCATCCTTGCCAATGAAAAAAGCCATATTGGAGAAGCTAGGTGGTTCAGTGAATAGAGAATCCAATCTGGAGAGAGGGGGGTGGAGTTCTGGATTCAGATTTGATCTCATACTCTTCCTAGCTATGTAACCTTGGGCAAGTCACTTAACTCCATTCACCTAGCCCTTACTGTTCTTCTACATTGGAACCAATACCTATATCAATTCTAAGACAGGAAAGAAAGGAAGAAAGGAAGAGAAAGAAAGAGAAAGAAAGAGAAAGGAAGAGAAAGGAAGAGAAAGGAAGAAAGAAAGAAAGAAAGAAAGAAAGAAAGAAAGAAAGAAAGAAAGAAAGAAAGAAAGAAAGAAAGAAAGAAAGAAAGAAAGAAAGAAAGAAAGAAAGAAAGAAAGAAAGAAAGAAAGAAAGAAAGAAAGAAAGAAAGAAAGAAAGAAAGAAAGAAAGAAAGAAAGAAAGAAAGAGAGAGAAAAGAGAGAGAGAGAGAGAGAAAGAGAGAGAGAAAGAAAGAAAGAAAGAAAGAAAGAAAGAAAGAAAGAAAGAAAGAAAGAAAGAAAGAAAGAAAGAAAGAAAGAAAGAAAGAAAGAAAGAAAGAAAGAAAGAAAGAAAGAAAGAAAGAAAGAAAGAAAGAAAGAAAGAAAGAAAGAAAGAAAGAAAGATGGAAGGGAGGAAGGAAGGAAGGAAGGAAGGAAGGTAGGAAGGAAGGAAGGAAGGAAGGAAGGAAGGAAGGGAGGAAGGAAGGAAGGAAGGGAGGGAGGGAGGGAGGGAGGGAGGAAGAAGCCAGAGAAAAAGGGAAGTGGAGATGAGGAAGAAGAATATTTTGAATATGGGGCACAGCCAGAGAGAATATCCAGAGCTAGGAGATAGCATTTTTTCATGGAAAAGCCAGGAGCCCATTGTCCCTGTACTGAAGAGTACTAAGATGTCTATGCTGTTCATCCAGTTGGAGATGTCTGAAGGCAGTTGGAGATGCAAGATTAAAGGTGAGTTAAGAGGTTGGGATGAGAAAAGTAGATTTCAGAATCATCAGCATAGAGATGGTCATTAAATCCATGGGAGCTGATGAAATCATCCAGCAAAGCAGTATAGAAGGAGAAAAGACCCAGGACAGAACCCTAAGGTACACCTAGAGTTAGAGAATGTGATATGTAAGAGGATCCAGTGAAAGAGACAGAGAAGGAGCAGTCAGATAGGTAGGAGGAGAACCAGTAGAGACTGATGTCCTGAAAATGTAGAGAGAAGAAAATGTCAATGAAGAGAGAGTGATCAACCATTAATGTCGAAGGCTGCAGAGAGGTCAGGGAGAAGGAGGATTGAGAAAAAATCATTGGAACTAACAGACCACTGGTAATTTTGGAGAAAACAGTTTCAGTGGAATTATAAGGTCAGAAGCCAGATTGCAAGAAGTTAAAAAGAGAATGAGAGAAGAGAAAGTGGAGTTTCCTATCCTAGATGGCCTAAGGGCAGAAGAGAAATAGGATGATAGCAGAGATGGTAGGATTAAGTGATGGTTTTTTCCAAATAATGAAACAATAAATAAAAATACAACATAACAGATAAAATTTTACATTGTGATTTTCTAAATGAATATGTAACCTGCAGGGATCCATTTCTAATTGGGTTCAATACCGCAGTCCTAGACCACAATAATAATGATGATGATAGCAGTATTTACACAAAGCTTTACAGTTTTCAAATCAATTTACATTCCACTCCTCATAAGAGTCCTGCAACAACCCTATGAGATAGTAATTGTGGATTTTATCACCTCCATCTTACAGACAAGGAAACTGAGTCATTGGTTGCACTCCCAGAGCAAAAGACAAATTCAGCTGGAGACTTTGGATTTTAGGATACAAAAGTGTCCTACAGAAAGATCCCCAAATGCCATTCCAGAGAATAGATACAGAGACTGAGGGATGCCAGGAGGCCATGAAATGCTTCTGTGGAGACCACACATAGAGAGGGAGTAGGGCAGGTCAGTAAGTGAGGAGCATACCTGGGATACAGCTACTAAAGCTGAGCATTCTTGCTAATTACCAGCTGAAAGTACAAAAGTTTTTGGCAACCCCTAGGGCAAATCCCTGATCGCCCTGCCCTAGTTATAGTTGTACTGGGGCAACATCACATATTGTAGATGAAAAGGTAGAAAAGTATCAAAATGAACTTGACTAAATGCTCCAAACAAAGTTAACATATACCTTGATGCACAGTGGCTTCAATGCAAAAGTACCATTGGGGAGCTCTGCAAAATCTAAATGGGAAAATTCAATTGGGGATCAAGAAATGAAAAAACAGGGAAGGTTCTTAAGCTGCCTCTGGATTATGAATACTTTCGTTTTATGAATATTCTTTTTTTTAAATAGAACTTTCACTTCCCAATGATCCCTTCCCCTACCTCCGTCAGAGCTTAGTGCAGAACAAATCAATCCTTGGGCCTTATTTGATGACCTCTATGGTCTACTCATCTCTGTTGTGAGATTTAAAATAGTGAAGCCTATAAACTGTAGTGAGTTAAAATGGTGGAAAATATAAATTGTGATAGATATAAGAGAGGGTGAGTAAATTTGACTGCAGAAAATATGTTTCACTACAGTGTCTTGGTTTTTAAATCAAATATAAGGTGGTCACCAGGGAAATATTCCCAATTATTCAAATACCCAAGTCAACTGGGTTTTATAGAGATTTTTAATTAATAATATAATGAGTAATTAGAGAAAGAGAGAAAGAGTAGGAAAGGAATAATTATGAAGGGCCTCAAGCCAATATGGCCTAGACCTGAGTCTTAAGAGAGAGAATCAGTCAGTCAGTCTTTTAACACTCACCATAAGGTCTACCTAAGCAAGGATTCTAGTGACACCAGGCCAGCATCATCTCAGCTGACTTCACCAAGAGAGTTCCAAAGGGCCTCTCTCCAGAGCCTCCTGAGGGACAGAGTCCCCTCAGAGGAGCTCCAGTGAGATCTCCTTAGAGATTGTCCTCCAAGAGCTTCCCTTCTCCAGAGCCTCTCTCAAGCGATTCTTCCCAAGCGATCCTCATCAGAGATCCTCCAAAAGGATCTTATTTTCTCAAGAGATTCTGCTTTTTCTTATATAGGGGTTTTTCTCCTATGTCACCTCCCCTAAGTCCTTACATCTACCAATCACTGTAGACATTTTCCAAAGGACTGCCCATCTGAATTCCTGCTAAGTCAACAAATCTCCTCAGTAAGTCTGAACCAGAAAAAAATGCTGCTGTGTCGACTAATCTCCTCAGTACGTCTGAACCAGTGAAAACACAGCTGAATCGACTAATCTCATTAAGAGAAAACTTGCCCGACCCTTTTAGGTACCTAGCATCTCATTGTATCAATTCTAAAAACAGGCCTGGCTCAAAGAACTCCTTGCCCCACCATAAGCATGGATCCCAAGTACTTTCTTTGTTTAGCAAGGAGTTTTCTCCCCTGAAGCAGTCCCAAGTAGGGATGGGGTAGAGATCCTCCCATAGCAAGGATTTTTCACATTCAAGTAGAGTTCTCACTATCTGGTAGGGAATTATTTCAAGTAGGGAATTGGAGGATTCCTCAATGTGGAGTAAAATTTTTAACATTCATAAGTCTGTGAAATTTTAAGGTTTACACTGTTGAGGAGAGCCACACTTCATCATAAGTCCTATGAGGTCATAATTAGTGACCACATGGACCAGAATCCTTTGGCTTTCTTTTACATCATTGCCCTCATTGGACATATTATCCTACTGCTTCTTCCCACTTCACTCTGAATCAGTTCAAGGAAGTCTTCCAAAGCTTCCCTAAATTCTTCATATTCATTGTTTTTTATGGTACAATAATCTTCCATCATGTTCATTTGCCACAAGTTGACTGATTTTCAGCCAATCTCATTTTCCTTCTAGTCCTCTGCTACTACAAAAAATGTTGCCATGAATATTTTTCATATGTATGTGTATAAATGTATAATATATGTATATGTACATATACACACATATAATATATATAATATATGTACACACACACCTTACATATCATTTTATTCACCACCTATTTGGTATGTTGAGTGTATACCATAAAGATAAAAAATAGAAAAGGAAAGATTGTATGTGTTTATGTATATGTAATATGTACACATTATATGAGATGTTTCCTTTATATACTTTTTCATATATATTAAATATATGCATATACACATGTATAAAATCTTTTATTTTCCCATGTGTATAAATAAATATCTATCTGTGTATATTTGTATATGTGTATATATGTTCTTTCCTTTTCTGTCTTTTGCATTTTCATGGTATACACCCAATAGGTGGTGGGTAAAGATATGTTTAGTTTATTGGCTTTTTCATTGGTGGTCCACTATGCCTGGACCTCTTTTCTCCTTTGTACTTCCTAGCTTCCTGTGAGTCTATCTTCCACCTTCTGCAAGATGCCTTTCCTGATCCCCCTTAATGGTTGTGCCTTCTCTCTGTTGATTATCCTCAATTTATCTTGTCTACCACTCATTCATACATAGTTGTTTACATGTCTTCTCTTTATACTGTGAGCCCCTTGAGAGAATGGAATGTCTTCTGTCTTTGTATCCCCAGTGCTTATAAGACCCAGGGCACGATACATAGTAGGAGCTTAATAAATATTAGATGGCTGATTTCAGACTATACAATTCTTTTTTCAAGAGGAGAGCAGGAAAGCTCTAGATGTGACAAGAACAAAAAAAAAAATCACAGAACCCAGAATTGATAATATTTAGCTGATGGGAAACAAGGAGTTACCAATGTGGGAGTTGATATTCATTTCAGGATCAGCTGTCTGTGTGCAGCCAGCTCATCGATTGGTTAGAGCAAAGGTCAAAATCAATACCTAATTAGAAGAAAGGATTAAGATGAGGAGACACTGTGTGTAATTACAGCAGTTCAGCCTCAACTTGTTTAAACAAGCTGTCAACTTTGAAAAACTCAGTCAGGGCCCACTTCCTCCAGGAAGCTGAAGCTGAATCCCTCCCTACCATCACTCCCACATTCCCAAGTTCCCTCCTCAAGAAATTATTTCCTATAAAGTTTGTATTTAATTTTCTATGCACCTTTTTCCCATCCCTACTACACCAATAAAATGTAAGTCCTCTGAAAGTAGGAAATATTCCCTTTTCATCTCTGTATTCCAAACACCTCAAATAATCTCTGGCATATAGTACTCATTTTAGGAATGTTTACTGAATAAATGAATGAAAAGCAGTATATGCACAAAAATAATGGCACTGAATTTAACCAGGAGAATTTCTCAGAGAAGCTTCACAATGAAATTTAACTCAACTCAATGAGCATCAATGAAATGATTCACATGTATAAGCTCTGAAGATCACTCTCCCAAAGTCTTCCTTGCCGTAACAGTTAAGTCCCTAGAGCAAGATTAGTTTTCTCCCCTCTCCTGGCTCTAGGAATAGCTCCAGAGGGATTATAGGAAGTTTCTCTAATGTTTTCCACTCAATATTAACAACAAATTAAGCATCTCTCTTATATCATCTAGGTAATATCAAGAACAATAGGAATATCAATATCTTGGGAGGCTTTCAAGAAAGGAGGAAGAAATGCTGTAAGACTCTGGTAGAGGGAGATGCTCTCCCACTTGGTCACCATCTGGCCTTGAACACATGTCACTTTTGTTTCTTCTGTTTACAGTTGTGTTGAGTTTTCCAGATGAATGAGTATTGGAGGCACAACGACCACATAAGCTCTATAGATCTGAAGAGTCATCAGAGAACCAGTGATGGAACCCCATATTGAAGTCTTCTACAGCCAGAACAGCTAAGCCAAGAGAGCCAGCCAAACGTAGAAGAACAATTTACTTGATTCAGCTGCCACAGGAAATTGAATGGGCAGTTGAGAAAGATACTTTCTTATAAAAAAGGAAGATATTCATCCATAGGTTACACTGTACCCAGAAGTGAACTTGGTAAGAGGGTAGCTATCATTTAATGTTTCTGCACAATCTCCCCAGGGATAAAGGTGGTAGAGGAGAATGTGCTCTGGTTTGGGGAAATGTTTTAGTGTTTGCTTGGTATCTTTTCATAGATATCCTTTAAAATATCAGTGATATTAAGGGGTTATCAACTCACCAAAAGGATACTGGGGCACTAATCACTAATTGTTGAAGTCATTTTTCATTTGTGTCCAATTCTACATGACACCATTTGAGTTTTTTTGTTTTTTTTTAGTGGTTTGCCATTTCCTTCTCCAGCTCATCTTCTGAATGAGGAAACTAAAGCAAATAGAAGCTAAGTGGCTCTCCTCGGGGCACACAGCTAGTAAGAATCTGAGGCTAGACTCGAACTCAGCAAGATGAATCTTTCTGCTCCAGGCTCAGCACTCTATCTACTGTGCCCCCTAGTTACTATTAAAACAAGTCACAGAATGCCTCCAGGATCATCCTGCATTATATGTCAACAAGCAGTTACCCAAAGGGCTCCAAGATGGATGTGCAGTTGGCAGAGAAAACTGTGCATTCCCTAAGGGCTGTGCTCCCACTTAACAGTCTCTCCTCCCCATTACACAAGCACCTAGCCCTATGTATCAGAGCCCTGTACTAGGTGTTAAAGCTACAAAAACAAACACTTTTTGACTTTAAGAAACATATTAGATACAAAACAGTTACCATAAAGAATTTGGTCAAAAGAATCTAGGAAGCAGCTTAAACAGTAATGCTTGTACTCTTTACTCATCAGAAAGAATGAAACTGAAAGAAATATTAGATTAGAGCCATGTTGGTGAACCTATGGCACTGGTGTCTAAAGGGATTGCTCCCTGCCCCCTCTCCACAAGCACCTGAGGACATTTCTCACATCACCAGTCCCTCTGCCCAGTAGCCCAATGGGAGTGTTTCCTCCCTCCCCTGTCTGGGGTAAGGTGGGGGGCTCACATGTGGCATGAGGGATGAAGTTTGGGCACTCAGTCTCAAAAAGGTTCACTATCATTAGATTAGAGTATACATTCATTTGCCAAACTTTTCCAGAAATATCACCCTATAAAAGGATAAAAAGCAGTTGAGTAGAAAACAGAAGACCTTGGCATGAGACCCAACTAAAACAGATTATCTGGAGAACATTTATAGATGAAACCAAAAGGGAGGGCAACAAAATGGCATTGAATGAAACAGATCTGCCAACATCTGTATGACAATCCCCCAATTATAAATGAAGAAACCACCAAATTTAGAACCTATCACATCAATAAGCCTTGTGATTGAGTAGCAATAGTACTTCAGAGAATCAGCACTGAGTTGAAGGGTCTTCAAAAGCCATCTGAGAGGCAGCCAGATAGCACAGTGGATAGAGCACAACGGAGTCATGAGGACCAGGGTTCAAATACTACCCCAAACACTTCTCTAGTGGTGTGATCCTGGGCAAGTCATTTCTTAACTGTATTTTCCCAGCCCTTGCCTTTCTGTCTTAGTGTTAGTTGTTACTAAAACAAAAAGTAAAGGTTTAAAAAAAAAAAGGCATTTGGTCCAGTCTATCGCTGAGCAGAAATCCTCCTACCATATTCCTAACAAGAAGCCATAGGGCTTTCACTTGACAACCTCTAGTGAAGAGGAGTCAGGCAGGGCAGATGGAACGCTCCTGGCACAAGGGTAGACAGACCACTCTGTAATTGCAACTATTCTTCCCTGTAAGGATGCCCCAAACCCTTGCCTCACCCTCACCATTCTTCCCTGAACTCCTTTTCTTTCTCACTCTTCAGGCAGCTCTGGAACAGCATGAAGGGAGCTTGGTCTGTAATGATAAATGAGATATATTTTTAGACTGTTGTTCTCAGGAATACAATTCCCAATGCAAAATTTATTCCCAGGGATGTATTATTTACCCCAGAAACAATTTCCTCTCCTGTCCCTGGAAGAGAAAGTCCTCAGATTTTTCTCTCCAAATCTCAACCCTCCACCTTGGGATCTATGCTCTTGACTCCTCACAAAAGATAGGAAGTCCAGGGAGTTAGCCCACTCCTTCCTGTCCCTCAAGACAGTGGGGGGATGGGGAGGCAAGGGAGGAGACCAGGATTAGGCTGTTGTCTAGAATACAGGAAAGCCACTGGAGACTTTTCCGACAGGAACAGTGTAGGGATATACTGGGGATGTTAGTGCTCTGAAATCAAAAGACATGAGCTCAAATCCTGCCTCTGATACTGGGTTTATAAGGCTATGATTGGGGATGTAGACTCTAAATGATCACCCTAGTGCAATTATCAATAATATGGAAATAGGTCTTGATCAATGACACATGTAAAACCCAGTGGAATTGCTCATTGGCTATGGGAGGGGGTGGGAGGAGGGGAGGGAAAGAACATGAATCATGGAATCATGGGAAAATAGTCTAAATCAAATAAATAAATAATTTTTTAAACTACCATAATAATTCTATGCTTAGAAGGGTCGTTAGAATATGCCTACACTTATGCCCCTAGTTAGAAAACTGGAACTCTGATCATGGCCTGGATAGAGCAGTGGATAAAGCACCCAGTCTGGAGTCACAAAAACTCCCAGAGTTCAAATTTGGCCTCAGATATTTACTAGCTGTGAGACCCTGGGTAAGTCACTTAACCTTGTTTGCCTCAGTTTCCTCATCTGTAAAATGAGCTGCTGAAGGAAATGGCATACCACTCTAGGATCTCTGCCGAGCAAACCTCAAATGAAGAATCTGAACAATGACCTGGGGGTTGAGATTCTAGCCCTAAGAGGTCACTCCTGGATACCTCTCAGAGCCATCTTTTACCTTCATGCTATGAACAAAGGGACATCAAAGAACAAGATCACTACAGGTATTTGTGAGAAATAATGCATTGAATCTTTTCTTTAACAGTTTATAAAAAACATGATAAGTAAAAGTGAGGCAGGGCCAAGATTGCCCATTCACTCCTCCCATCTGTTTTCTCTCATTGTCCCAGAAATTTTGTTTCAATTTTTTAAAGTAACACACCTCCCACTTCCATGTTGTCTCTCATGTTCTTGAGAAAGGGCACTGCAGATGTTTCCGTCACAGCTACCATGGTGGTGATGCTGCCCCAAGACACCAGACAGCCCTCATTCTCTCTCAAACCATTCAAAACGCAAAAGCAGTAGATTATGAGGTCCAGTCCTCATGGAAGAAAATAAAGGCTTTGGGCCACACATTCTCATCACTGCTTCTGCTTAAATATAGGAGTCTCTGGGAAGAAAGGCAGAACTGGGAAGCAAACAGCTGGTTAAGAAGATGGCTTCTAAAATCAGGGATTGGACTTCCACACCAGGGTTTCAAAGAGAAGTGATGGGCTTTCGGCCAAGGAAAGAGACTCCTGTACAAAGAAAGGCTGAAAGAATTTATTTGCTCAGAGACTTAAGGATCTTTGTAGGGGAAAGAGCATGGGTCAGGAAATCTGGCTACAAGTCTTGGCTCTGCTCCTAACTAGCTACGTGAGTTTGGGCATGTCACTCAAACTTATTGAGTCTCAGTTTCCTTCTCTGTCAAATGAAGGGACCAGATTGTATTATCTCTGAAGTCCCTTCTGGATCTAAGATTCTTGGAGCCATAGACTTTACCACTTCCCATGACAGAGCCTTAGATTACCCCTCAACTTTTATTTTATTATTTTTTAACTCTTACCTTCTGCCTCAGAGATAGAAGAGTGGTAAGAGCTAGGCAATGGGGGTGAAGTAACATGCCCAGGGTCACACAGCTGGGAAGTGTCTGAGGTCAGATTTGAACCCAGAACCTCCTATCTCTAGTCCTGGCTCTCAATCCACTGAGCTACCCAGATGCACCCCCCCCATAACTTTTAAAAGAGGGAACTTATGTCCATTTCTGTCTGCTGCCTATAGACATGCCCACGTCTCCCTCCTCTTAAAAAATTCTCACCTGATATATCCATCCCTGCTAGTGGTCATTCCATTTTGTCCTCCTTTCATGGCTTAAGCCCTGGAGAAGTCAATGTATAAGTAGGTGCTTCCATTTCCTTTTCTCTCACTTTTTTCTTAACTCTCTACAGTCTGGCTTCCTACTATATCATCCTTGGAGACAGTTTTTTTTGGTCTTTCTTTGTATCCCCAGCACTTAGCACACAGTAAGTGTTTAATAAATGTTTTCCGACTGATTGACTGACCTGGGATGGCAAGTGACCAGCCTAAAGTCATACAGGGAGCCAGTAAGTTCAGAAGGTATGGTCTTCATGATAGAACATTGAATCTGGAATCAGGAAGATGCGAGTTTGAATCAAACCTCAGAAATTTCCTAGCCATGTGACCCTGGTTAAATATGTTAACCTTGCCTAGCCTCAGTTTCCTCTTTTGTAAAATGAGTATAAGAGCTAGAGTATTGGCTATAATGAGTCCAAAAGAGCCTAGAAGCTACTACCACCCTTAAGTACTCCATCCCCTTGCCAGATGGGAAGAAGGGTTGCAGAGCTGTTGTACGGGTCCAATGAGATAATACATAGAGCTCTTAGCCAATTGAATCTTAAGAACCACGGCAATATCTACTGTTATTACTATTACTATCATGCCCAGAAGTCTAGCGTTAGAGTGAATACTCTGTGGTGACTTTTGAGAGCTTCTCCCAGGCCTATCCCAAGCCCATTCCCAGTCTGAGTGCCCAGGGTGGATAAAAGGGCGCCAAGTCAATGGAATTCCCTTGACCTCGGTGGGCAGTCTATTTCTTTAGGCAGCAGTGCCCTCTTGTGGAAATGATTAGTAACCTCAGAAAGCCTCTTCCACTGGTTCAACCTCATCCTCAATGATCATCTCATCCTCCCTCTTCCTTCTCTTTTTTCTTTCTTCCAGAAACACAGACTTCAGAGAACAGCTGGACTTCATAAAGAAAGGGAGGCTCGGCAGCTTTCTAAGCCTAAAGACTGGTCATTAGCACTTCTGGGCTAATATGGCTGCAGTGTAGAAGGAACTTCATGACTCTTCCTACTACCAATCACAGCCAAGCATCTCAAAAGGACAAAAATCGGAAGGGGCTCTACTGTAGGGTGCAGTCTTGATGGTAGTCAGGGTTTGGGTTTGGGCGTTTCCATACTATAATGGAGTAAAATTACTCCTACCAAAGTGCAAGCTGATTACACACACACACACACACACACACACACACACACACACACACACCTGCTATGCCAGAATCCGAGTATAGTATAGAGTATAGTAAGAATCTCTAAATTCTTGGAGCTGGCTGAGGGCACCACAGTCTTACCCCTAAGGACATCCATATTAGATTAGAGCCATGTTGGTGAACCTATGGCACTGGTGTCTAAAGAGACTGCTCCCTTCCCCCTCTCCACAAGCACCTGAGGAAATTTCTCACATCACCAGTCCCTCTGCCCAGTAGCCCAATGGGAGTGTTTCCTCCCTCCCCTGTCTAGGTTAAGGTGGGGGGCTCACATGTGGCATGAGGGACTTCTGGCTGAGAAGGGAAGATAAAACTAACACAGCAATGGCCACCAACACCCAACAACTACAATCTACAACTACCAAAAAAAAGTAAGATACAACAGAGAAAGCTTCTGACATTGGACAGCTTCTATGGAGAAAAGAAGCAGAGTATAAGGGGACAGCAAAGAGTGACAAACAAGGACACATATCCAAACTTTCGGGGGGGAAATGGAAATTGGTCACAAACTCTCAAGGAACTCAAATTGGAATTCAAGAACCAAATAAGAAAGATGGGGGAACAATGGGAAGAAAAGGGGGGAAAAGAAATGCAAGTCATTGAAAAGGAAAATAACAGTTTAAAAGACAGAATCTCCCATGTGGAAAAAGAGACACAGAAATCATATGAAATAATAAGCAAATTGGAGACCATAATTGACCTGCTAGAAGCCATGAAAAGCAGATTAGACCAAACCAAAAAGGAAAAACAAAAGATCATAGCTGAAAACCAGTCTAAGATTAAAGATTGATGAGATTGCTAAATCTCTGCTCTAACACTGACCATCGATATGGTCTTCACGGTGAGGCAAATGCAGGGAAAATGCCTTGAGCAGAACCTAAGTCTCTACATTGTCTTCATAGATCTGATGAAGGTGTTCGACACAGTGAATAGGGACGCATTGTGGGTGATCCTCAGCAAGCTCGGTTGCCCAGCAAAATTTGTCAAACTGATCCAACTCTTTCATGTCAACATGACAGGGGAAGTCCTATCTGGTGGAGAGATTTCCGATCGCTTCAACATCTCCAATGGTGTGAAACAAGGCTGTGTCCTCGCTCCGGTACTATTCAACCTATACTTCACCCAAATATTACGACATGCTGTGATAGATCTAGACCTGGGCATCTACATCAAATACCAGCTGGATGGCTCACTATTCAACCTTCGCTGCCTGACTGCAAAAACAAAGACAACAGAGAGACTCATCCTGGAAGCTCTCTTTGCAGATGATTGTGCTCTCATGGCCCACCAAGAAAATCATCTTCAAACCATTGTGGACAGGTTCTCTGTCGCAACAAAATTGTTTGGCCTGACCATCAGCCTCAGCAAAACAGAGGTGCTGTTCCAACCTGCACCAGGGAGGCCAACTAACCAGCCGTGCATTACAATCGACAGCACACAGCTTTCCAACGTCAACACTTTCAAGTACTTGGGCAGCACCATCGCCAACGACGGGTCCCTAGACCACGAGATCAATGCCAGGATCCAACAGGCCAGCCAGGCACTCGGGCGGCTACGCTCCAAAGTCCTCCAACACAGCGGTGTAAGCACTGCGACGAAGCTCAAAGTGTACAATGCAGTGGTCCTCAGCTCACTCCTGTACGGTTGTGAGACATGGACACTGTACCGGAAGCACATGAAGCAGCTGGAGCAATTCCACCAACGCTCCCTCCGGTCAATCATGAGGATCTGATGGCAGGACCGAATCACCAACCAGGAAGTCCTTGACAGAGCCAACTCCACCAGCATCGAAGTAATGGTCCTCAAAACCCA
The DNA here is from genome assembly GCF_027887165.1 of Monodelphis domestica. NCBI lineage: Eukaryota > Metazoa > Chordata > Mammalia > Didelphimorphia > Didelphidae > Monodelphis > Monodelphis domestica. The sequence goes on along the minus strand of NC_077230.1, from coordinate 374,581,210 downwards.
GCTATGATGGTCTGGACACGTCATCCGCATGGACCCACAGTAAATACCAAGACAGGTATTCTACGGTGAACTGTCAACTGGACTCAGGAAACAAGGCCAACCAAAGAAAAGATTCAAGGATCAGCTAAAGTCCAACTTGAAGTGGACTGGCATTACACCAAAGCAACTAGAACTCGCTGCCTCTGACAGAAGCAGCTGGCGAACCCACATTCACCATGCCTCCACCACCTTTGAAGATGAGCGACGTCAACGTCTTGCTGCTGCATGTGAACGCCAACACCAGGCCACAACCGCACCTCCCGTAACAACTGGCATCCCATGCCCCATGTGCCACTAACTCTGCGCCTCAGCCTTTGGACTTCAAAGCCACATGAGGGTACATTAATAGATGATAATGCACAAAGACAATTGTCATTCTCGATCACCGAAAGAATACCACTACTGCTCTAACCTTCTAGGTTCTGTGCTCCAAAGTCCTTCCTTACCCTGATATTCTGGGTTCTAAGATCTTCAACTGCTAAAATTCTTAATTTGAAGGTTCTTTTCATTTCTAACTGTTCAAATTAACAAAGATTTATTCATTGCTTACTAAGTTCCTCCCAACCCTGACATTTTATATATTGAGGTGTTCCCCAAGAGCTAGCATGTTATGTTCTCAATTTCCTGCTAACCCTGATGTTCTTTTATAGGTTTTACAAAATCTGGCATTCCCTATCTCATCTCCCACTCTCTGGCAAATAGGGTTCCCAGAGCAAGGCTATATCTTCCCCACAGGGTCTCAAAAAAGGAGTTTGGTACTCCTGAGGGGTTAAAGATGTCTTTTCTATGCTCATGAGCCCCCACTGGTATACTTCCCTCTATGGTTATCACTTAATAACTTAATTAGCTTTTATAATTGGTATAATTCATATAAACTTTCCCCCCAAAAAATGGATACCATGTTCTCCCACTGGTAATATACAGAATTCATGGTTAAGTAGGCTCAAATTTAAAGCACATATGGGAAAGGGGTAACTCATAGTTCCTGGAATTTCTTTTGCTGGAGTCCTCAAAATGTTCCCCATGGGCATGGGACAGCTTTTCTGCTGGGTTTTTTATAGAGTTTTGAATCAGCATCCAGCCTGTAAGGCTCCTGCAGACACTAGCATCAGCTGATCTGAGAATACTTCTAAAACAATGATGGGAAAACCAAAATTCTCTGGACTTCCCAAGTTACTTTGCATCTCTTTTATATCATTGTGTGTTTCCTTTTTCAGTTCATGTCATTTTGTCCCAGGAGAATGTAAGCACCTTGAGGGTAGAAACTTTTTCATTTTTGTCTTTGTATCCCCAGTTCCTGGGTTATTGCATAGTATATAGTAGACACTTAAGAAATGCTTATTTATTATTTTTTTATTATATTGGCTCAACCAACCATCAGCAATTACCATTTTTCCAATTGTTTAAATCTGACTTTATTTTTGTGAAAAGTTTTCATATAGTTCTTGGTCTTGGCAGGTAGATACCCAAATATTTTATATTATCTACAGCTAATTTAAGTGGAATTTCATTTTCTATATTTCTTTGCTTGGCTTTATTGGTAATCTAAAGGAATGCCAATGATTTATGTGGATTTGTTCCAAAACATGCAACTTTGCTAAAGTTATTCTTTTAACCAGTTTTTTAGTTGACTCTTTAGGACTTTATAATATCATCATTTCATCTGCAAAGAGTGATAGTTCTTTTTCTTCATTGCCCATTGTAATTCCTCTAATTCCTTTTTTCTTCTCGTGTTGATATAGCTAGCATTTCTAGTACAATATTGAATAGTAGAGGTGACAATGAGTATCCTTGCCTCACTCCTGACCTTATTGGGAAAGCATCTAGTTTATCTTCATTACAGATAATGCTCACTGGTGGTTTTAGATAGATACTATTTATCATTTTAATGAATGTTCCATTAATTCCTATGCTTTCTAGTGTTTTCAAAAGAATTGGATGTTCTTTATCAAAAAGTTTTTCTGCATCTATTGAGATAATCATATGATTTCTATTGGTTTTGTTCTTGATAGAGTCAATTATGCTAACTGTTTTCCTAATATTGAACCAGCCCTATATTCCTGGTACAAAGTTCTCCTGGATATAGCATATAGTCTTCTGTAATTCCTTTGCTAGTATTTTACTTAAAATTTTTGTATCAGTATTCATTAGTGAGATTGGTGTATAGTTTTCTTTCTTTGTTTTCGCTCTTCCTGGTTTAGGTATCAGTACCATATTTGTATTGTAAAAGGAGCTTGGTAGTATGCTTTCTTCTGTTATTTTTTTTTCAGATAGTTTTATAGTATTGGTATTAATTGTTCTTTAAATATTTGATAGAATTCATTTGTGAATCTGTGGTGCTGGGATTTTTTCTTTTGGAGTTAATTGATGGATTGTTCAATTCCTTTTTCTAAGATAGAATTGTTTAGTATTCTACTTCATCTTTTGATAATCTAGTCAATTTATTTTTTAATATTCATACATCTAACTTAGATATTATTTTCCATTATAAGATCTTTGGAATGTTTTTGGATTATTGTATTGATCCAAATAGCTAAGTCATTCACAGTTGATCATTATTTCAATATTGCTATTTCTCTGTAGAATGTTCTCCTGGTTCTGTTCACTTCACTTTGCATCAGTTCATATAGGTCTTATCAGGGTTTTCTGAAACCACCTTCTATAAGAATTGAAATTTAAGTTTTTATGCTAATAAGAAAGTTCTAAAGTGATATTGTGGTCTCGGATTTTAAAATATTACAGCTTAAGTCAAAATGAATTTTAGTAGCTTTATTTACAGAGATGGAAAGAATGAAAGTGGAAAATGTAGATAAAGAGATTGATTCTAATAAGCCTACCAGCCCTTCTCCTGTGAAGCCAGACTCATCCCCAGCAGGACTTCCCCAAGACTCTGTCTCCATGTGGATTTTCCTGGTAATGCTCAGCCAGAAGTCCTGGTGGGTATCTTCAGCCAAGGTTCTACCAATGCAGTCTCTTCCAAAGCCAAGGCAGGAATCTCTGGAACCAATCTCTCCAAAAGCCAGGAAAGGAAGGCCAGCTACTCACCCAGCAAGCCAACACAGGATCCAGGGAAAGAGTCTCCTCCTTCAGTCCAGCTCACCAATGCAGAATCTCCAAATGTGAACTCCAAAGGAGAAAAAGTTCAAAGGATAATACCCCTTGGACCAGGAAGTTCAGACTTTTTATAGTCCTTTTTCCCTGTCAATTCCTGTCCCTTCCCCACTTTATGAAACCAATGGCAATCTTTCAATTTTCCTAGAGGTGGGGCAGTGGCCTCTGGAATTGTTACCCACTCCAGCAAGTGACTTGTGAAATCTCATACTTAGTGACTGGTAAGGTACTACTAGGTAGGGGTACTTAAGTTTTGACTGATTAACTTCAAAGTTGCTGATTGGTAGACAAAGAGTTTGATTCACACTTCACAGTTCCTTGTCATTTCTTATTTCACAATAGTATTCCATTACAATCATATACCACAACTTGTTTAGAATTCCCTGATTAATGGACATTTCCTTAATTTCTAATTCCAATTCCAATCCAAATCTCCAATTCTGCCACTATAAAAGGAACTGCTGTAAATATTTTTGAACACAAAAGTCCTTTTCTTTTATTTTTTTAAATCTCTTTGAGATACAGAACTAATAATGGTATTGTTGGGTCAAAGAATATGCACAGTTGTACAGACTTTTGGAACTAGTTCCAATTTGCTCTCCAGAATGGTTGCATCAGTTCACAAATCTACCAACAGTGCATTAATGTCCCATTTTTCCACATCCCTTCTAATATTTGTCATTATCCTTTTCTGTCATGTTAGCCAATCTGATAAGTGTATGATGATACCTCAAAATTGTTTTAATTTGCATTTCTCTTATCACTAGTTTTTTTTTTTAAGAAACCAGTTTCTGGTTTTATTTATTAGTTGGATTTTTAAATTTTCAATTTTATTAATCTCTCCTTTGATTCTCCGGATAGCCAATTTGGTATTTCTTTGGAGATTTTTAATTTGTTCCTTTTCTAGTTTTTTTAAATCATACATCCTATTCATTGATCTGGGGGTTTTTGTTTTTATTGATATAAGCATTCAGAGGTATAAAGTTTCCACTAAGTACTGCTTTGACTGCATCCCACAAATTTTGGTATATTGTCTGATTATTCTCATTTTCTTTAATGATATCATTTGTTTATTTCTAGCAACTCTTTTTGTAGTAGCAAAGAACTGGGAAATTGAGGAGATGTCCATCAACTGGGGAATGCTTAACAATTTGTGGTACGTGTTGGTAAATGATCCAGGACGATGAAAAAGAATGTTATCTACCTCCAGAGAAAGAATTGGAGTTAGAATGCAGATCAAAACATACAATTTTTCAGTTGTTTATTTAGGTTTATATTTTGTTTAGGGGTGTATGGGGTGTTCAGGGAGGAGTAGTATCTCTGGTATGGAGGGCTTGTCATGCTCTTCTAGGGCAGCTCTCCAGCCTCTGACCCCCACCTGACACCCAGCTCTCACTTGTGGCTCCTAGTAGCTGCTAGCATGCAGCAGTGGCCACACCCCAGGCAACAGCTTCAACAGGCCGGATAAACCTTGTGAGGGTAGCCATCAGGTCGTCGACCCCTGGTGAACCAGGGCCATGCTCACCCAACATGTGAAGACTGCTTCAGCTGAACAGACGGAAGAAACCAATAAGAAGGTTCAACGGCTGAGAGGGCGACGCAGCAAAGCACTGTGGAGTGCTTAGGGCGTGTTGGAGCACAAAAGACAACACGGCCATCCAATGCAGCTGAGGAAGTCTCCAGGTGTAACGACTTTTCGTGCCATTGGACCCAGGCTTCCAACGCCAAGAGAGTGGGACTGTCTCTGTGCATCGACTTTTCCACTTAAATCTCCTTCACACACAAGTGTCTTTGTGCACACTCATCTATCATAGATGAAAACACACAAAGACAATCATCATCCTCGGTTACCGAGAGACTACTACTATACTTTGTTTATTTAGGTTTGGGTTTTATAAGATTACTCATTTACAAAAATGAATAATATGGAAATATATTATGCATGATAATAGATGTATAACACAGATCAAATCACCTGCCAGCACTGGGTGGGAGGTGGGAGGGGAGAAGGGAGGGAAGAGGATGAGTTCAGTCATATAACTTAGAAAAACTTATATGGAAATTATTAAAACACATAATTGGTAAATCAATAAATGAAAATAAAGTAAAAATTGATAAGCAAGATGATTTTAGAAAAAAACTGGAAAGATCCACAGGAACTGTTGCAGAGTGAAATAAGCAGGATGGGGAGAACATTGTACACAATAAGAGCAATATTGGACAATGATTATCTGTGAAAACTTGACTACTCTCAGCAATGCAATGATCAGGAACAATCCCGAAACACTTATGACATAGAATGCTATCCACTGTGTAAGAGTTAAATTTAATGGTTGGATGATAATTTTATGAAATTATGTGATCCCCAATATTTATTATATTTTGAATCAGAAATGTATTTATAAATATATACAAATAGAGAAGAAACAATAAAGAGAAATGTGAGGGGGTTAGAGAGGTTATCTATCCTATCAAACTAAATGTTTTACTCCAGGTTTGCTTAAAATCTTAACAAAGGTTACATCAGTAGCATACTATTAAATAGTAACAAAAAAAAATAAGTATAACTATGATCATATTGCAGTTACTGAGATAACTATAATATCTGTACCTCAGAAGTCAACTCTAATACATCATCTCTAAGAGCAGATGTAGCTGTATAAAAATCATGAGTACTTCTATTCTCTAACTGAAAAAACCATGATTATATTATGTGCTAATACTATCAAGATAAGTAGCTTGATATACTTGAAAATATTTCATCAGTTTGTTTGACATAAAAAGTGTTACACAAATGATTACACATCGATTATAGTTACAATAACAATTAATAACATTGATGAAACTTTAGCTGAATCTTCTTTTATCTTCATCTTCATCTTCATGGATCTTGTCTGTCTGGACTCTGGTCTGCGTGGTCCAGGTTGCTTGGAGGAATCTTCAAAGAATTAGGAAAAAATTCTTTGGAAAACTAAGATATTGTAAAATAAATTCTTCTACATCAGGAGATATAAAAATTCCTTTGATCTAAAATTTAGATTATATTCACTTTGCAAATAGCTAACCTATACTTGTGACATTTAATTGTAGGCCAAACAGAATTTCAGTGGTCTAAATTCATTGCTAAACTATCCTTTGAAATAGAGAAGAAATGCAGGGGAAAAGACCTTTGGAGACTGATTGTTTAAACACATGCACAAGCTAAGCATTAAATATCAATAAAAGCAAAATATAACAGATGTGGTTACTTTTTTCTTAAAGGCCAAACCATTTTACCCATTATCAATAATATTCCAATTCCAATCATGATCATAATTTGAAAACAAGCTGCTTGTAAGTTCCATAACCTAACAATTGCTAAAATGTTTAACTCATATGAATGTAAGCTTATCCTAGTAACCTTGCTGCATAGAAGCTTTAATTATATAAAACATCACTAGAGTGGTGAAAAAACTATCCTACCCTTAAAGTCTATTTAAAGATACTATTTCTGTGATTTAGACTTTGAACCACTTAGTCTTTAGGACTAGATTATTTTCCAATTAATATTTAATTTGTTTCCATCATAATTTATTAAATGTAATCTTATTTTATTAGAGTCTAAAAAGGATGCATTTAATATTTTTGCTTTTCTACATTTTGTTGTGATTTTGGTTTTTTGTTTTTTTGTTTGTTTTTAACCTTTACCTTCCATCTTGGAATCAATACTGTGTATTGGTTCCAAGGCAAGAGAGTGGTAAGGGCTAGGCAATGGGGGTTAAGTGACTTGCCCAGGATTACACAGCTGGGAAGTGTCTGAGATCAGATTTGAACCCAGGACCTCCCATCTCTGGGCCTGGCTCTCCATCCACTGAGCCACCCAGCTTCCCCTGGTTGTGAGGTTTTTATGTCCTGGATCTTGGTCATTTTTTTTTTTAAGGTGCCACATACAGCTGAGAAAAAGATATATTCCTTCTTATTCCCATTCAGTTTTCTCCAGAGGAGTAATATATCTAACTTCTCTAAAACTCTATTCATCTCCTTAACTTTTTATTTATTTTGTGGTTAGATTTATCTAGTTCTAGAAGGGGAAAATTGAAGTCTCCCACTAATATTGTCTTACCATTTATTTCCTCCTTTAACTCATTTTATTTTTAAAAATGTGGTGGCTTATACATTTCATATTGATATTACTTCTTTGTCTATGGTACCTTTTATCAAGATGTAGCTTCTCTGCTTATCATTTACTTAGTTTTATTTTTGTTTTTGCTTTGTCTGCAATCATGATTGTTACGATACCTTTTTATCTCAGCTGAAATAAAATAGAATTTATTCCACCTCCTTAATTTTATTCCATGTATGTCTCTCTGTTTCAAGTATGTTTCTAATAAACTATAAATATATATATATGTAGATACACATATATAGTAGGATTTTAATTAGTGTCCAATACTTCAAGTATTATTTTTATAAAGTTTATTATCCGACAAAACAGAACCACGTGACTAAGTTTTTCTAACTGCTCAAAAATCCCCAATCCACCAAAGCCAAGACAGGAAGGAAAAAAAAAAGACCTAGACACGGAACTCCACCCAATTTATATCCTGTCTACATCAGCATGTAACAATAGGAAGTGAGTAGGGTGCTAGGGATCATAGTTTTGCTGGAGATTGTAGTTTTTAGGGAAATAGATTCAAATTAAACTAGATAGATAGATAGATAGGTAGATAGGTAGGTAGATAGATAGATAGATAGATAGATAGATAGATAGATAGATAGATAGATAGATAGATATGGATACCAGTTTCTTATCCTTTCTGCTATCCACTTCCATTTTATGAGTAATTTCATCTCATTCCCATTCACTATTTTTTGGTTGTTGTTTTTTTTAAAACCTTTACTTTCTGTCTTGGAAATAATACTGTGTATTGGTTCCAAGGCATAAGAGTGGTAAGGTTAAGCAATGGGGGTTAAGTGACTTGCCCAGGTTCCCATAGCTAGGAAGTATCTGAGGTCAGATTTGAATTCAGGACTTCCTTGTCTCTAGGCCTGGCTCTCAATCCACTGAGCCACCTAACTGCCCCCATTCCCATTTGCTACTATGATTACTAACTGTATTTTCTTCCATCCTATTTTTCCTCTCTTTCTCTCAATCTCTTTTTATCCTGTCCCTCTCCAAGAGTCTGTTTTGCTTCTGACCTCTGCCTCTCTTAAACTGTCTTCTCTTCTATCAGTCACAATCCTTACTCCCCTTCCCTTATTCTCTTCTCCTTATACTTCCCTGTCAGGTAAAATGGGCTTCTATACCAAAATGAATGTGTATGTTATTCTCCATTTGAACCAGTCCCAATGAGAATGAGGTACAAGCGTTGCAATTTCCCTCTTCATTGTAAAGGCTCTTCTTTATACACCTCACTTATGTGAGATAATTTCCTCCATTCTTCCTCTCTTCTCTCATCTCCTAGTGCATCCCTCTTTCTCACTCCTTAATTTTTTTTTAGATTATCCCATCAGAGCCAACTTATAACTGTGAATTCTTTTTATGTAAATGCCTAACTAATGCCTGCTCTAATAAAAAAAAAAGTTCTTAGGAGTTATGAATATGATCTTCCCATAAAGGAACACAAATAACCAGCTTAATTATATCAAATCCATTATGATTTGTTTTTAATGTTGCTTATTTATGCTTTTCTTGAGTCATGTTTGAATGTCAGATTTTCTATCCAACTCTGGTCTCTTCATCAGAACTGCATGAAAGTCCTCTATTTCATTAAATATAATTTTTCCCCTGAAGAATTATACTCAGTTTTCCTGGATAAGTTATTCTTGATTGTAATCCTAGCAAATTTGCCTTCCAGAACATCACAATCTAAATACTTTACTCCTTAAATCTTGTGTTATCCCAACTATCCTGGCTTCAAGGCATTTGGAATGTTTCTTTCTGTCTGCAAACAATATTTTCTTCTTGGCCTGAGAGCTATGGAATTTGACTATAATATGCCCAAGAGTTTTCATTTTAGGATATCTTCCAAGAGGTGATTGGTAAATTCTTTTAATTTCTATTTTACCCTTTGGTTCTAGGATATCAGGGTAGTTTTCCTTGATGTTTTCTGGAAATATGATGTCTGGTCCTTTTTTTTTATTATTTGTTTATCTCTCCTGATGTGTTTTCCAGTGTAGTTGTTCTTCTAATAAGAAATTTCACATTTTTTTCTATTTTTTCATTCTTTTGACTTTGTTTTATTCTTCTTGATTTCTCATGGAGTCATTAGGGTCCACTTACCCAATTCTAAAGTTTAAGAAATTATTCTCTTCAGTGAGCCTTTTATACCTTCTTTTCCATTTCACCAATTTTGCTTTTTAAGATCTTTTCTTCAGTAAATTTTTGTACTTCTTTTTTTCATTTGGCCAATTCTTTTTTTTTATTCTATTTTCTTCTATTTTCCTAATTTCTCCTCTATCTCTCTTATTTGATTTTTAAAATCCTATTGAGCTTTGTTCCATTGACATTTTCTTTGATGTTTGGTTTGTAGTTGTTTTGACATTAAATTTTCTCCTAAATTTGTGTCTTGATTTTCTCTGGTCATGTTTATTATCCTGTTATTTTTTGTTGTTTATCCATTTTTCCAGACTATTTCTTGACTTTTAACTTCATGTTTTCATAGACAACTAATCTGATTCTTGGAAAGCAAATACACTCTGTTGCTCTGTTTAACATGTCTTTGAATCAAGAGCAATGAAGCTACTAAACTAAGAGTTTGATAACACAATGCTGAATATATTACAAGAGGAAGTGGAAACAAAGGTAAGAAAAGCAGTTGGACCAGACCAAAGGAACACAGGGGAAGTCTATGCTGCCAGCACACAATTACGAGGTCATTGAAGAATCTACTCTCCAGCAATCTGAAAGAGAAGTGTGGAAAATAAAAAAAGAAAATATCAAATGAATACAAAATTCCAACAGACTATATGACATATCTCTATTAAAATCTTTTTTAAAAATAAGTTTAATTGGGGCAACTAGGTGGCTAAGTGGATAGAAAGTCAGTCCTAAAGATACAGGGAGAAGGACTCCAGGTTCAAATCTGGCTTCATCTGGGTGACCCTGAGCAAGTCACTTAACCCCAGTTACCTAGCCCTTACAGCTCTTCTGCCTTAGAACCAATATTTAGTATTGATTCTAAGATGGAAAGTAAGTTTCATGAGGCCCTTTATTTATATAACACTTTCATTTCTATATATCTATCACCCTCAAACTGAAACCTCAAATAATCAATTAACAAGCATTTATTAAGTACTTATAATGGACCAAGAAGAGTTCTAATCTCTGAGGATACAAACAAAAGTGAAACAATTCCTCTCAACTTGAAGTTTACATTCCAATGGGGGAGACAAGATATATATCTTGTATATCTTAGAAGTATATATGAAATGTACACAAAATGAATTCAAGGTCATTTTGGGTAAAGTAAATCACTAGACCCTGGACAAGATCAGGGAAAACTTCATAGAAAAGTGGTTCTTAATGAAAATTGATGCAAAAATCTTAAATAGAATACTAGTAAAATGACTCCAGCAAGTGATCACGAGGGTTATTCGCTATGATCAGGTGAGATTTCTACCAAGAATGCAAGGATGGTTCAATATTAGGAAAACCATCCACATAATTGACCATATCAACAAGCAAACCAACAAAAATCACATGATTATCTCAATAAATGCAGAAAAAGTCTTTGACAAAATACAACACTCATTCCTATTGAAAACACTAGAAAGTATAGGAGTAGAAGGGCCTTTCCTAAAAATAATAAACAGCATATATCTAAAACCATCAGCAAATATCATCTGCAATGGGGATAAACTAGAAGCCTTCCCAATAAGATCAGGAGTGAAACAAGGATGCCCATTATTATCACCTCTACTATTTGACATTGTACTAGAAACACTAGCAGTAGCAATTAGAGAAGAAAAGTGGTGCTTGAGATGAGTTCTAAAGGAAATCAGGGATTCCAAAAGACAGAAATGAAAAGAGTGCATTTCATGGATGGGGGTACATTGTTATGTAAAGGCAGAGTATTGAATATGATGTGTAGAGGACAGAAAAGCATCTTTATAACAACAGCAACAACAACAACAAAGCCATTGAGGGAGAGGGAGGTAACAGAGTAGATAGAGTGCCAGGCCTAGAGTTAGGAGTGCATGAGTTCCTGGGCAAATCATTTAACCCCAACTGCCCAGTCCTTGCCACTCTTACATTTTAGAATTGATACTAAGATAGAAGGTAAAAATTTCTTTAAAAGCCATTAGACACAGGGGCAGCTGGGTAGCTTAGTGGATTGAGAACCAGGCCTAGAGACAAAGGGTCTTAGGTTAAAATCTGGCCTCAGACACTTCCCAGATGTGTGACCCTGGGCAAGTCCCTTAATCCCCATTGCCTAGCCCTTAACACTCTTCTGCCTTGGAACCCATATACAGTATTGATTCCAAGACAGAAGGTAAAGGTTTAAAAAAAAGCCATTAGGCAAAAACAACTAATTCAGTGATAATCAAATGATACTGATATATGATGATAGCAAATGATATATGCAATATTCTGCTATGAGAGTCACCTGCCTGTCAGCTGAGAGGAAAGAAATGTTTTACTGTCTATTTCCTGAAATTAAGAGTAGGTACATCTACTCCCAGTTCAGTGTATATATTGTTCTCTTGGTTCTATTTATTTCATGCTGTGTCAGATCATGTAAGTCTTCCCAGCTTTTTCTGAATTTTTTTCTGCATCTTGACATTTCATTGCATTTATACACACCTCAGTTTGTTTAACCATTCACCAAATGATGGACATTCATCTCATTTCCAGGACTTTGCTATCAAAAAGTATTTTTACAAACATTTTGGCACACATGGAATCTTTTCTTTCTATCTTTTATCTTCTTTGGGGGTTTTGCCCAGCAGTAAGATCATTGAATCAATCTACCCACACTTTCAAGATCATGTTTGATGAAGATCTGAGAAGGAAAAACATTTCCACAGAATATTCTTGAGCAGAATACACACCTTTATAATCCACATATATAGTTGGGAAGTGTAAAGAATACAAGAGCCTACTGTGTTTATTTTTTTTTGTTGACTGTAGAAAAGTATTTGATTCAGTGGAACAATGTCACCTTAAAAGCTCTCTTTTAAGAGATATGTATCAAATGTATCCTATGTATCCTATGCATGTATCAAAACTGTACAAAATCCCCTGAAAAAAATAAAGAAGTTGATATAAATGTTTTGAATGACCCTCTGGTTTTTAATATCAAGCAAATGGTAAAATAATGTGGCATATGCTAGCCATAATGGAGAATTTCTATAGCGAAATCCAGATAAAAGAGAGATTTCCAATGAATGATGAGGTCCTCCAGATCCTTCTGTGTGCATATGGCATTATGATGACCTCTTGAAGACTGTGAATTTTATTACTCATATGCCACCTGTGAAGACTGGATTTAGCTATCTCCTGATTGTAACAATGAAGATACTTAGCTCTTCCTTTATTGGGAAGATTGAATTGTAATCCACATTATATTTTTAGATTTTAATCCCCAAAAAGCGATAACTCAGTATTTTAAGTAGATCTACCCATTTGAACTACAAAAAGGTGTTAAGTAACTACAAAAGATGAACTAACCAAAAAAGGTGTTAAGTAACCCAAAAAGATATAATTTAACCAAAGAAGGTGTGAACTAAAGAGTGGGTAGTCCTAGAGAGGAGCATCTGCTGTGATTGGTAGATGTGAAATTTAGGGGAGGTGACACAAGAGAAAAAGATCTTTAAAAAGAGTATCAGAGGCCAGAAGAGATATTCAATTGGATATTTGATTCGAGAGTCGAGGTGGATGGAGAATTCTCTGACTCAGAGTTGGACTGGAGGAAGATCTCAGATTGCTTTTCTTTTTAGACAGTCATCGTTGGTGAGTGAGAGGCTGACTTAGTGATCCTGCCTTTCTTGGAGGCTTCATGCCTTTCCTCCAGGAAAGGCCCATTGTCTTCAGACTTTTTTTCCCTGATTAGGGCCTTAGTATTTCTACTTGGCTCAGAGGAAGCCAGAATTCTCTCTCTCTCTCTCTCTCTCTCTCTCTATCTCTCTCTCTCTCTCTCTCTGTCTCTGTCTCTGTCTCTCTCTCTCTCATTCCTTAAAATCTTCCCTCTATCCCTCTATTATTAAACTACCAGTAATTCCATTTACTTTAATAATTCATTTTTGGGTTTTAGAAATTAAATCCCTGGCGACCACCATTTAAATATATTCAAGTCTCAACCACAAATAAATGTAACACACCCTCAATTATGCCTATAGCAAACCATTTCCCACCCTGTTTCTGTCCCTTTCCCCAAATTCATCAATTACCAACTACATAGAAGTAAATTATCTCTAACATTCACTTCCCACTTAACCACCCTCATCTTCTTCAACTTAACCCCATCAGCATTTTAGTCCACCCACAATCACCTCTTCCTCTGTGCCCTCCAGAATTCCTATGCCATAGTGAGCAAATTGTCCATCATTGCAGTCCTCTTCTTCTCATACTAGGCCCTACTAAGACCTGGCTCTTCCCTAACAACAATGCATCCTTGGTCCTCTTCTTTAGCAATGACAAAATCTTAATTTGTAAACATTGGTCCTGGAGGGTGAGAAACAATACTCCCTTCTCTCCACTTCCAGACCCTCCCTTTACCAAAATGGCTAACCTATCTTCCTTTTGCAGTCCCTCATCATAATTAAAATTGGTTGGCCAAATGTTATCATTAAAATTCAGTTTGACAAAGATAATACTTTTAAAAATTGTTGTGGTCTCCATTTATAATAATTAAAAATTATATATTAAAAAATATATATAAATATATATATTATATATATATAAAATATATACATATATATATAAAATATATATATATATATATAAATTATATATGGGGATGTTAGTAGATTTATTACAGCAAAATAGTGATAGTAAGAGAGGAAGGAGATGAGGAATTTTCTAGCCTACCACTAGAAGTCTGCTCTGAAGAAATCTAGCTTGCTACCCCTACAAAGTTCTAATCTCCAGCCAGAAGAGCAGGAAAGTCTCAGCCTCCAGGTTCCAATCTCCAGGTGGAAGTCTGCGAAAGACTTCCACCCAAGAGAGTAACCTAAGACAAACTCCTCGAGCCACCAACACCAAATCCAAGGCAGAATTGAATGCCAAATCAAGCTGTGCCACCACAAGACTGTGTCGCCAAAAGACTCCGAGGAATCCCACCAAAACTCACACTCCGTAGGCTTAAAAGCCACCAAGAATCCAGAGCCAAGAATGAAGAGAGTCCAAAAATGAAGAGACTAAATCTTGCTTGAGCTCTCTCTTATATACAGTTCTCTCCACTCATTAGCTCTCCTTCGCACCTCTCAAGAATCAATCACTGCCTTTCAATTTGCCTAGCACTGCCCAAGATGGGGGTGGAGGGGGAGGCAATGCTTGTGGCCTGCTGTGAACTTTCTTTGTTAGTGACTTACTAAGTGTTACATTATATAGGGATACTTTAAGTTCTTGATTGATTAACTTAAAATAGACAAAGGGAATCAAAATTCCCTTTAACATACACTCAATTCAAATTTCCCATCCATCCCCATCCAGGTGGCCATCATGCACCTTGCTCATTCTCCTTGAATTCTCTCAAGTACAGCATTTGGTTCATTTCTTCCTCACATCTCCACCTGCTACTCTTATTCTAGAGGGCTTCAACATCTATATAGATACTCCCTCAAACTCACTGTTTTTTCCATATGTTCAATTTTCTTAAACCTCACGAGCTATTCCCTTGTTCCCCCTAAATCACACATAAAGATGGTAATTTCCTATATCTTGCCATTTCCCACAAGTGTGTGTATTCCTTAATCAATTCTGACATTACTCTGTTGAATCATAACTCCTATCAAACCATTTCTTATGTCTCACTTCTCTTAAATTGATTCTTTGCCCTCATTTTTATCTCTAATCTCTTTGCTCCTCAGTATTGTCTCAGGCTGTTACTCATGTTTTGAATTTATTTTCCTTTTAAAATCTCAAGCCTTTCATTTTAAAAAAATCATAGAATCAATACTGTGCATTGATTTCAAGGTAGAAGAGTGGGAAGGGCTGGAATATGGGGGTTAAATAACTTTCCCAAGATTACACCAAGAAGTATCTAGGGTCACATTTGAACTCAGGACCTCCCATCTCTTAAGCCTGACTCTCAATCCACTGAAACACAAAGATGCCCCCTTGACCCTTTCTTTAGCTATTCAGAGTTTATATTATCCTCAATTTTCACATCCCTTGTTCTGTCATTACTCATTACTTCGCAAACCTCAACCTAGGGTTGTTCCCACCATCCTCTACTCCTACTCATAAGCAGCTGAATGGAACTAGAAGAAATAACACAACTAGACTAACTGGGTTTTTTTTTTTTTGTAAATTGATGTTATTCAGCTGAATCCTCATTTTTTCCTCTCTAAATGGACCCCTATCATATTCCCCAAAGAAATCATTCCAAGTCTTGCCTCAAGCTTCTCACAGCTCCCCTCTTCCCTTTCTCTTAGCTGATGACATTTCTTACATTTACTGAGAAAATTAAAGTCATTTGGCACAATATCGCTCTTCTTCTCTTTCTTCCATCTTGGATCTCCTTGATATTATCCCCTGCTCTCTCTCTTTGATATAACTCTTATAATGAATTTGGTTCTCCTTGCTAAAGCCTACCCTCAACATGTATCCATGAGCCCATCCATCTTCTTCAGCAAATTACAAGTTCAATCACCCCTTACTCTCTATAATATTCAGTCTCTCCCCATCCATTGGTTCCTTCCCTTCAAATATTTCACCCTCATCCTTAAAAAACATTCACCAAACTCTACAATTTCCTCAAACTCTCATTCTACACTTCTCTTCCCTTTCTCAGTCAAATCTGGCAAGCAATCAGATCTGCAGAGTTAGAGACAAAATTAGGAATTATGGTTAGTGCTAAAGTTTTGAACTAGGATGACTGGAAGAATTCTGGTGCCCTTCATAGAAGTAGGAAAATTGGGGGGAAGGGAGGGTTTGGAGAGAAAAGAAAATGAATTCCATCTTGAATATGTTGAGTTTGAGGTGTCCCTAAGATATCTAGTTTGGACTGTCTAATAAGACAATTGATGCTAGCCTGAAACTTAGGGCATAGACCATTATGATTAAAATTTTCTGGAGACGATATCTTAATTTACAATTATTTATAAGGTAGTAAAAAGCAGGCTAGATAAATAAGTGTATAATTGGAAATCGGTTACCCTGAAAACTACATTTCCCAGGAGCCCACTGCCTTCCTGTTGTTATGTACTTCCTATAGACATAAAAATGTAGTTTTTAGGGTAACTGATTTCCAATTATACAGAAGTCACCAGTCATATGTGGCTGGTCACTTTCCATTCCAAGAGCCAGACCCACCCTCACAACAACTCGCTCTGGGATTCCAAGGAATTCCCCTACTTCCTCCCAGTACTCCAATTTATATTCTGGATGACATTCCTTTCCCAGGTGTTTAGAGCACTCTGACCTCATTCTGGACAAGAAGCAGGTATTCCAGACCTCTAGAATAGACCCACAATATTGAAGTCCACTTTTCTCTGCTTTACTGTCTTAAGAGGCTTGTTTACAGATAAACAAAGAACATGTTGAAGAAGTAACTTCAGTCTTAAGATGAAACTCTTTTTCCCTTTAAAATCCAAAGGTTGTCTTCAGGTGCCAAAAATGGAGTATAGATGTGTTAAATTTCCTCAAATGCTGACTGAATATATCTAAATGTAGGAGTCATTTGCATAGAGATGATCATTTAACTCATGGGAACAGATGAAGTCATGAAGAGTATTAGTGTAGGGGCAGCTGGGAGGCTCAGTGAATTGAGTCAGACCCAGAGATGGGAGATCCTGGGTTCAGATTTGGCCTCAGACACTTCCCAGCTGTGTGACCCTGGACAAGTCACTTGACCCCCATTGCCTAGCCCTTACCACTCTTCTGCCTTAGAACCAATACACAGTATTGATTCCAAGACAGAAGGTAAGGATTTAAAAAAAAAAAAGTATATTTGGTGAGGGCAAATGCTATGTGCCAAATCTGAGCCCAATCTCTTCAAGGACCAAGATGATATGAGGAGAGTATGCTCCCAGGCTTTGAAGGAAAATGACAGTAACTTCTATTCTTTCTCTACCTACACAGTAAATATCCTTTTGTCGAAACTAACTGATAGTCCTTGGTCAAATGAAACTGGCTACTAATCCCTGGAGCTTAGCAATAGGGGGAGTCAAATTAAATCAAGGCAACAAGCTTTTATTAAACATTTACTATGTGGCAGGCACTGTGCTAAGCAAGAAGAATACAAAAACAAGCTAAAAGAAAGACAATCTCTGCTCTCAAGTAGCTTACATTCTTTTTTTTTAAACTGTTACCTTTTGTCTTGGAATTTATATTAAGTAAGACAGAAGCGAGGTAAGGGAAATTGGGATTAAATCACTTGCTTAGGGTCACACAGCTGGAAAGTGTCTGAATCCAAATTTGAACCCAGGACCTCCTATCTGTTAGCCTGGCTTTCTATCCCCTGAGTTATCTATATGTTTTCTGTAGTCTTTAAGTACTTATGGGAAACATCCCACATTCTGAATCCCAAATGTGCTACAGAGAAACATTTCTCTTTGTTCCAAGTGATATGATAAAGGCAAAACTTTAAGACAGGAATTCTGATCAGCGTAATAACCAACCATGATTCTAGAGACCTAATGGTGAAACATGCTGCCCAGTTCCTGATGGAGAGATGCGGGAGTCAGTGTCAAATGAGACATAGCCTGTGCAGAATTTTCTTTGACGTGTTTGTGCCAGAGTTATTTTTTCCTTCTTATTTGGTGGAAGAAGAGATAAAAACATGTTTTTGCTGATTGAAAAAATTTGAATTTTTTATTCAAGTCTATTTTATTTCCCAATGACACATAATAATAATTTTCAACATATGCTTTCTGAAATTATAAAATTCAAATTATCTCCCTCCCGCCATTCCTTCCCCTCTCAGAGATGGGAAGTAATTTAAAATTAATTTTTTAAAAATATATTTGTGTTCTTTCTAGATCGCAGGCTTTCTAGTGAGAATGGATTTGCTGTTTATCTATTCTTCCTCTTTCATTCTGTCTATATCTCTGGCTTTTAAACCTTCTATCAGGTTTTTTTTCCCCTTGCCTTTGTGTAATTAGAATTTTGGACCCCTGGACTTCATTTCCCAGCATCCCTTTCCTTTCGTCCCCACATTACATGCTTACATTTTGAGGATAAGTCTGTGTAACTCTGCCCCCTCTCACTCTTCTCCCCCTTTTTGCAGTCAGGGAAATTGCTCTTTACTCAGGCTATCGCTTTCTTCTACTTCAAGTGCTTATTAATAAATCTTATAAAAACATACTATTTGGATTACTGGATATTAATTTTTCATCTTACCCTTGCTTTCCGAAATGAATGGAGGAAGCAAGAATCATTGCATCTAGCTAGTTCAGGGTCTGCACACAGTAGGTCTTTATAACTTTTTAAAAATAATGCTTGTTATCATAGTTTGCTATCAAAAAGGATTTGATGCCTACTATAAGGCTTTAAGTTCTGTGAGGAGATGATAGCCCCAAGCAAATAAAAATAGTTCATTTTTTGAAATGTTTTCTACCGAGCAGTTTCATGTATTGGATTGCATAATGATTTTATCATGGAGTGTGACACTGGATCAGAAAAACAGTCAGAAAACATATACTCAGTCTTCGGTAGGGATTTCTTTTCTGACATTTTACTATTACTAAGGCAGAAATGGTACATTACAGGAGTTTCTCTACTTGCCTCATAGGGTAGGTGTGTGTTTCTTTATTGTGTTTCCTCAAAATGGAGAACGTATTTTTGTTCACTGTAGAATTGTGGAGTGTTTTTAATTGTATTAAAATATTTCCTTAAATGGAAAATAAACTGATGATTTTGCTTTTGTTAAATGATGATCAGAAGCTTTACTCCCTTCACTCTCTTCATCCTTAAAAATGATGCCTTTCTTTAGAGAACTTAAGATCTTATTACATTCTTATCGCTACGTTGTCATAAAACAATAAATGTAATGTAATGATGGGGAAAGCTAGATGGCATAGTGGATAGAGTGCTTAAGCCTGGAGTTAGGAAGACTCAACTTCATGAGTTCAAATTTGGTCTCAGACACTTACTGTGTGACCTTAGGCAAGTCACTTAACCCTGTTAGTCTCAGTTTTCTCATCTGCAAAATGAACTGGAGAAGAAAATGGCAAGCCATTCCAGTACCTTTGCTAAGAAAACCCTAAATTGGGTCAGGAAGAATCAGACATGACTGAACAACAAAAATATAAAAATAATATATTGACTTTAAACACCCCAGGGCCTTTGTTCAGACAGACTTCTATCTAACCACTCCTCCCTTTTGTACTTATGAAGTCAATTTTTCAAATCCGCATGTAAGACTTCACATTTATTCCAATCAAATTTCATCTTAATAGATCCAGTCCAATGCATTATCTAGACTAATCCTTTTGGATTCTGACTAAGGCAGAGGAAGTTAGATGGCACAATAGAAATCAGTGATTCTGGCCTGGCATCAAGAAGTCCCGAGTTCAAATCCAACTACTTCAGACACTTATTAGTTGTATGACCCTAGACAAGCCACTTAACCTGTGTCTCCCTCAATTTCCTCAATTCTAAAATGAAGACAACAGTACCAACCTCAAAGGGTTTTCATTTTTATTTTGAGCATCAAATGAGATAACACTTGTAAAGAGCTTAGCATGTGTACACAGTTAAAAAATGTTTGTTCTCCTTCTTTCCCCAACTGTCATCCAACGTGTTGGCTATCCTTACAGCTTTGTGGAGTCTGATGAACAGGCTTTTATCTAAGTTATTGATTAAAATGTTAAATAAAAAAGAAACTCAGGACCAAGAAGGGTGCTTGGGCACTCCCTAGGAGACCGCCTTCCCAGATGATATAGGCCAATTAATGATTTCAAGATGTTCAGTCAGTGAATTCTGAAATCAGCTAGTGAGAGTATTGTCTAGACTAGAACTCTCCAGCTTTTCAGCACAAAAGAGTGACAACTTAATTAAAACATCTAGAAACTGTCCAAATCAGGAAAAGAAATGTGCTTGGTCTTGGCATGTTCCTGGTGAATCCTTGCTGGTTCTTTCTAATCACCACTTACTTATCCATATACACCTTTGCCTTCAAAGGCACAATCTCCATGTTCACGAACTCTGGGATCCTCTTATCTGACGGTAATCTATTGGCTTTCCACTCCTCTCTTTGACTTCCCTAACTAAATCCTGCTCTTCGTCCATACCTTGACTTCCAATCCCTGGACTGGTCCTTCAGTTCTTCCCCAGGCCATCACCCCTGCACTAGCCACTCTTCTCCTTTCCCCATCCTTACTGCTTGGTGAACAAGTTCAGCTATACAGTTGTCCTCTTCTCTTCAGTCTCTTAACTCCTTATCATGCCACCAATTGTACCCTGTCAAGACTCAACCTTGGATCACTCCCCCTATTCATTCCCTGAATGAAGATAGAGAAAATCAAACAACCAATCCAACGAGGTTGGCTACAGATTTATGTTCCATGACCTCAACAATAACAATCCTGTTATATCTGCTTTTATCAACTGGCTATCCCACTCTCCATAGCTATTCTTCCAGGCCTTCTGACCCCTCAAACCTCCCATGGCTCTCCCTCTCAGCTCAGACCTTTGCCAGATATTTGTAAACCTTAAAATTTCTTAGACTTATGAATGTTGGAAATTTCTCCATTGGGAAATTTCATACTTGAAAAAAGTTCCTACTGATAGTAAGAACTCTATTGGAATATGAAACTCCTTGGCATGGGAGGATCCTTCTCCTCCCTACTTAAGACTACTTTAGGACAGAAACCTTTTGCTAAACAATGGAAAGGGCTTTGACCTATGCTTAAGCATAGAATAGGAAGTTCTTTGAGTCATGATTGATTTTAGAATTGATACAATATACTTGGAATGACAGAACCAGGTCTTGGAAACTATAATCTCCACCCTACTCAGAGTAACAGGATTTAGGAAGGGCTGCAGCAAAGCTCAAGATTTAATTATTTGAGAATATGACCTTCAACAGACATGTGCAAAGGGGACAGACCTCTGGGCGGTCCTGGGTTAAGCTAGAGCCACCATTGGCACAGGGGAGACATCAACAGTGATTGGTAGATGTGAGAACTGAGGGGAGGGAACTTAAATTGTTGGCTTAAAGATAGTGGGGTCTGAGGACTGAAAGGGGTTTTGCTCTGAAGGAGGTCTGAGAGGAGAGAGGTCCTGGAGGGAGAGCTCCTGGAGAAGTCCTGAAGGAGGCTGTGGAAGGAGAACTCAGGAGGAGTCAGGAGGAGAATTCTCTGGAAACATTTCTTAAAAGGAGGTTCTCTTGAAGGTGGAGCCTGAGGTTGGCATGAGAAGCCTTACCTAGAGAGATCTTGGGTGAGTGATAAAACCAACTGACTGATTTATCTCTTAGGACTGAGGTCTAGGCCTTATTGGCTTGAGACCCTTCATTCTTATTCCTTTCTTACTTTCTCTCTTTTTCTATTGATTAATCAGTGTATTATAAATTAAATTTCTCTATAAAACCCAGTTGGCTTGGGCATATTCATAAATTGGGAATATATTCCCTGGCGACCATCTTATATTTATATAAAACCAAGACACAGTAGAAAACATATTTCAGCGGTCATAATTGTTATATATTTCCCTTGCTCCCAAACATTTTAATTATCACATTTTATGGCTCCCACTCTCCTATCTACAACTATTTAATGCTCAAAACTATTTTAAATCTAACATATTTTACTGAAAAAAAAATCGAGGCCATGTTTCCTCTTTTCCTCATCTCATCAGTCAGACGACTTCCTTCACCCAAATCACACACACAAAAGAAGGTGACATTTTTCCTTGCCAAGACAAATCTTTCTATCTGCATGTTGTAATCAAGAGGTTAAGTCTTTCAGTAAAGAGAGAAAAAGAGTGGAGACCTCCCTTCTCAAAGCAGGGTTCAAGGGAGACAGCAGCTGTAATGGAGAAAGGTTTGGGGATGGTAAAGGGAACAGGATCTAGGAGAGGGCAGCGGATGTTTAGGGTTGGCTCAGAGAGAGGAGAGGAGAAGGGTTTAAAGATTTCCCCCCTTCTGCCTTCCCTCCTTAGCTATGGCTGCTCTCCCAGATTTGCTCTTGTCCCTCTTGTCCCCCGCTCCTCCACCACTAGAGACCAAAGGGTTTCTTCTCTCCCCTTAATCTGTTAAATCACACTTGATTCACCGCTTGGGGAAAAGATAGCTTCTTTAATGTCAACTCAATCAGGATAATATTACCAAGGAATAACTGGCAGGGAAAAGAATAGGAAAGGAAAGAGGGGAAAAAGGGGGTCCCCGTCTCTATCTAAACCCTTTCCCCTTCCTCCTCAAGTTTTGGAGGAACTCGGGCTTTGGCAGTCTAAGCTCCCTGAGAAAGTCAGGTTGACTCACCCTGGGTTTGGCCCCTTGGCCACAGTTCAGACCCAGGGCAACAGGAGTTGAGGTAAAGTCTGACATTCAAAATGCCTTTTCTCAGGTTTCTCTTCAATTGGGAAGTGTTGGGGGGATGGATTTCCAGGCACAAGTAGGAAAAAGTGGGTAACCCTCAGGAGAAAGTCTTATTCAACCTTCTCACTTAGGCTTCCCCAGACTGAGAGACCAACTCCTCTTCCACCCAGAATCCTCTGCTCCTGCAGATCCCAATCTCCTGGGGCCCCTCCCCTGAAGAGATGATCAGATCCAGCCTGGCACTTTTTCTTTCATGCCAGCCTGTCACAATGTGATCCTGTTCTGTCTCCTGGAGCAATTTTTCCCTCTCTCACTTACCTTCAATCTCTTCTCAATCTACTCTTCCCAACTGTCCCTCTTTCTTCTGTGTTCTAAAAAAAAAAATCAACCCCCAAACCTCATGTTCCTTCCATCTTCACTATTGTCCCATAATTATTCTGCCCCTTTGCAGCTAAAGTCCTTGAGGAAATCCTCTATGAGTGCCTCCACAAATCTGGCTTCTGACCTCATCATTCAACTGAAATTGATTTCTCCAAAGTTATCAGTGATCTCTTCACTGCCAAATCCAAAGACCTTTGCTTCATCCTCATTTTCCTTAACCTCACTGAAGCCTTCGATGCTATTGATCACTACCTTCCAGATTTTTTGGCACTGTTGCCCCCTGGTTCTCCTACCTGTCTGCCTCCTTTCTCAGTCTCCTGCTCCTTCTTCATCCAGGTCATGCCCACTAACCAGGGATGTCCCTCAGGGCTCGTTCGATCACTCTTGGTGATCTCATGAACTCCCATGGATTTGATTATTCTCTCTATGCTAATGGTTCTCCATTATGCTAATGGTTCTTCTTATCCAGTTCTAACCTCTGTACTGACCTATCTCAAATCTGGAACTGCCTAGTAGACATCTCAAGCTATGTTTGGTCAATATCTTAACCTCCCAGTGCCTATAGTTCACAATCTAAGAGTCATCCTTAGCTTTTCACTCTCTCATCCACCATTTCCAATCTGTTGCCAAGACCTGTGGATTTCACCTTTGCAACACCTTCTCTTCTCGGACCCTGCCAGCAGCCTGGTACAGGCCCTCATCATTTCATGCCTGGATTACTACCTGTCTGTCTCTTTCTCCACTCTAATCCAACCTCCAGTATTTTTTTGTTGTTCAAACCCTGACCTTCTGTCTTAGAATCTACACTGTACTGGTTCCAAAGCAGAAGAGTAGTAAAGGCTAGGCAATGGGAATTAAGTGACATGGCCAGGAACACACAGCTAGCAAGTGTCTGAGGTCACATTTAAACCCAGGATCTCCCATCTCTGAGCCTGGTTCTCTATCCGCTGTGCCAACAACTGCCCCCCCCCCCCCATTCAGCTTTATAAGTGCTTCCTGGCTGGCTGATAATCACTACCCATCTATTTAATGATATATTCTAGAATTTTTCTAGCTAAGTCAAACTCAGTGGCCTGTCTGTTTTGCACACTTCTCTGCCACCACTCCTGTCCCTAAAGTCTTTCAGACAGCATTGACTGTAGCTCAGGCAATCATTTCCAATCTTTTTTTATACTAGAGGATCAGAGATCAGGAGGTAGAAATGTTTGTTAGAAATTCAGAACCTTCTTTTTATAGGGGAGGAAACTAAGGCCCCAGTTGTTTATGTGACTTGGCCAAGGTCACAAGGGAAGAACTCTTTCCTAACTTTTCTCACTAACCCCAGGACACTGCAAACTTAAAAGTCCTGATTTAGTAGACTTTTCATGACCAAGGTGCACTTTCTATTAGTCCTCTGTTAATCATGCTTGATTCCATGTCTGTATTTTAAAAAACAAATACTAGTGGGGGGGCAGCTAGGTGGATCAGTCATAGAGCCAGCAGATCCTGGATTCAAATTTGCCCTCAGACACTTCCCAGCTGAGTGACCCTGGGCAGGTCTCAACTCCAGTTGCTTAGGAACTAAGGGCTTTTAAAAAAGGCATATTTGTAAGTGATTTCCCTTAGTCTCCATATCAGTCTTCTTAATCAGGTTCCCTTTCCTCTTCCTATGAATTGTTTCCCCAAGTCTTCAGTGTTTCATATTTGCTAATGTCCCTCCTAGGCTGGGTTCCAATAGAATTTTAGGCAGGGGATTCAAATTCCCCTTTTTTCTGAATCCTTTGAAGGATTCACCTTGCTCATCCCAAATCAGGGGTGCAAGGGAAACCATGTTTAACTTCATTCTATAATTAGATGAAAATTAAAAAACAAACCCCATCCCTAAGATGCAGTCATTTCCCTAAATATTCCATTATGTGTATGCCCCAGACACAGCTCCTTGTTGGTGTCAAGAATCTGATCCAAAGAATTTCTCTGGCTTATTTTTCTGCCCCTTGAAGGACATGACAGCCACAGGGTGGCAAACAGGTTTATGGAGGCAGAACTGACTTGGGTTTGAATTCCACCTTGGACATGGGAACTATACAACCCTTGGCAAATCTCTTAATCTTTTTTTTTTTTTTAAACCCTTACTTTCGGTCTTGGAGTCAATACTGAATATTGGCTCCAAGGTAGAAGAGTGGTAAGGGCTAGGCAATGGGGGTCAAGTGACTTGCCCAGGGTCACCCAGCTGGGAAGTGTCTGAGGCCAGATTTGAACCTAGGACTTCCTGTCTCTAGGCTTGGCTCTCAATCCACTGAGCTACCCAGTTGCCCCTGAATCTCTTAATCTTTACATAGCCAACTGGTTATGACTGGTTCTCCAATCATAGAAGTTAACATTTACATCATACTACTCTCAAGACTATAAATGGCAGCTCCCAAAGGAGCCCAGATAATTGATGTCCTCCATGAAGACAGGGCTTTGTGACCTCCTTTCTGAATTCCACATCTCATTTCCTTTTGTGTTTGAGCAGCTTAAGAGGAACAGCACAGCTTCTGGAACTGCCTCGGTTCACCTTTGCCTCTCTCGAAGTAGAGTGACAAAGATGAGCCCAGAGTTGTCAGGGGCAGGGGAGTAGGGAGCCGCACCACGGCGAGCTGCCTGGCTGCCTCCTTCCCTCCACCATATACCCTGCCACAGAAATGCTCTCTTGGTCCCACTTAGCAAGATCTCTACATTGTGAAAAGGCTGGAATCCCCCAGGGAATGAAGCTCTCCTGACAGAGGAGGAAAAGTGAGATCCAAAGAGATTAAGGTCAGTCTGCTTGCTACAAAGTGGCAAAGGGGCCTAAAGAGACTCCCTAAATTAGCTTTGCCTGATGGCTTCTTCTCCTTCTTTGACACAAGGGATGTTTGCTGTCAGGGAGAAGTAATTGAGGATGAAAAAAAAAAAGTTGAAACCAATAAAACTCAAAAAAGAAAGAAACCAGGATCCTTTTGCCCCTAACCTGGAGAGAGCACCTCCGTTCTGTGGGGTGTGGCTCCTGCATCTGTGTCCCCATTTCAAACCCCACCATCTCAGTTCTCATTTCCCCTGGGCCAGAAGTGAGAGGTGGAGGTGGGGTGTGAGCCCGGTGCCCTGGGGCTCTACTAAAGAGGTTCAAAGAAAGCACAAACCCAGATTCCAAAGTTGTGTATTTTTCAAAATAAAGATCACACATTGTTTAGAGACAATCTACACAAGTTACAAAAAATAGTTGCCCAGGCATAAGCATACACAGGTTTGTTAATTATACACATATGGTTACAAGTGTGCTTGCAAAAAAGTTCATTGGAAATATACACAAGGCTCTGTAAATGTACACCGTGTAGTGTTACAATTCTATATTCAAACAAGGAAAATTGACAGTATGTTACATTCACTTACAAGTAGACAAAATGCAAAATACAGTTTATCTTCTGTACAAAAAGGGCGGGCTTCACACTTTACAAGGTGGAAGGGGCTCTGATTGGGGGCAGGGCGGGGCTGAACCTTTGCACGTCCTTTTTACTGTCACAAAATAAGCAAAACATGTTACTCCTGGAAGATTAAAAAAACACTATTTTTTAACTGAGTCATTTTGTAGAACATTTAGAAAGGATCTCGCTACTGTTCCACGAGGTGACAAATAAAACCAAGCTTTTTTTCTCTTTAAACATTAACTAGGCTGTATAAAGAACATTTCCTTCAAAAGAAAAAAATTTACTTCTGGTTGAAATTACAATTTACAATATACAACACTATATGCTACGACCATAAAAGGTGTGAATATACATTGAAATGCACAG
Source organism: Monodelphis domestica (assembly GCF_027887165.1). Lineage (NCBI taxonomy): Eukaryota > Metazoa > Chordata > Mammalia > Didelphimorphia > Didelphidae > Monodelphis > Monodelphis domestica. The sequence continues at coordinate 374,554,266 of NC_077230.1, read as the reverse complement.
GTTTGCTAATTTTTTTGTCTTACCAAAAAACGGGTTTATGTTGATTCAAACTTCTCCACATTTACATTACAGAGGTTTACAAATGTACAATTGTACAATCAAAAGTATGTTCCACTACTAGGGTACATTATAGATACAGATTAGACATCAAAACAAGAAAATACTACAAATTTTTATATATGCAAAGTCTACACCAAGTATACACTATATATTTATAGAAGCAAGACCAAAGCAGAGTTGGATTGTTTTTTCTCATGCTAAATAATCACATTTTGCCTTTGAACAGAATAAATCAAGTCGGCCGTAAACAAACACACCCACCCTGCTTTTAAAATGTCCTGGGTGTGCATTCATCCTTCCAAAACTAAGCTAAGTTCTTTAGCATATCCTACTCCCCCCAAAAAAGCAATTTAAAAAGTTTCATAAACTTAAAATTCTCTTAAACTGAAGCTTTAGCAACTCTGAAACTTTTAATATTTATAAACAGCATTAAATGCAAGTTTGTGCCATTTAACTAAAATGAGAACTTCTGAATTTTGACTAAAATGGGGGGGAAAAACAAGTATTTGCAAAATTTGCCGGCTCGGCAGATGAGTTAAAAACCTTTTTTTCTTTTTTTCTTTTTTTTAAACCAACCACCCTGAAAGTTTCTGTACTTGGAATATAGATACAACAGTGAACAAAATATGTGGCCTCCCATGTACATCGGTTACCTATGTACAAGTATCCTATACACCAGTAAAACAGCAGGGCAATTAGTCAATTAAAAAAAATAATTAGTACATGTTATGCATAATAAAATTAAAGAAATTTACAAAGGCTTTTTTAAAGTTTGTTTGATTTTCTCTGTAATAGGTGAGCAACCATTAACCCTTTTCTAACTGTATATTGGAGTATTCCCGATTGCTGGTTGGATTTGCCTATTGGCCACTGAGTTTTTCAAGAATTCATTGCTTCAAATGATGCCATTGGGTGGTCCGCAAATTGGCCCCAAGTCCACCCCATTCTTCATATAGTATTTTTCCAGCTTTGCCAGAATGTGTTTGCCATAGGTGTACTTGCGTAAAGTTGCAATGTGAGGCCGGATCTGGGGAAAGAGAAACAGTTTGTGAATTAAAAGGCTGCTGCCAGAACTGCAAGGATACTAGGCACAGCCAGACACACGATCAGACAATCCTATGTGGTGAAGGGAAGCCATGAGGGCTCTTTTGTCCAATTCCTCCTATTGGGAGAGAAAACTAGGCATCTTAGAACTCAGGTTCTCCCACTGGGCTACGTCCACTTTGCCACAGCTGTTCTAAGACAGACAGACAGACAGACAGACAGACAGACAAGACAGAGATGCACAGACACAAACAGGGGCTACTGGAGTTTCAATGACACTACAGCTGAGGCAAAGTATTCATTAAGCGACCCCTACAATACATGATGGCACTAGGGATACAAGAAGAAAGAAGAATAAAGGGAACAGTCCCTGCCCCCCACAGGTTGCATTTGATGAAGGAAAAAATATTCACACATGTAAACAAAGATACAATAGGTGATCTCCTGGGGACATGGGGCAGGAAAGAATCTGCAACTTCTGGAGTTCAGGCTTCACACAAGAAGTTAGGGATTCAAAAGGTGAAGTAAAGGAAGAGTGTACATAGCAGGCATGAGGGAAGGGCCTGTCCAAAGGCATGGACTCACCTGGTTGGGTTGGAATGTAAAGGGCAGGAATAGAAGTAATGTGTAGAAAGTCTGGACAGGTAAGTTAGAAGTGGGTTACAAGTCTTTAAATGCCAAACAAAGTCTCTATTTGATCCTAGAGGAGACAGAGTACCACCCAAGAGCTTCACACACAAGGAGCGCCCTCCTCTGGCAGCAACAACAATGTGGAAGCTGGACTGTGGACGGGGAGACCAAGTAGGAGCTACTGCCCCACTCTAGATATGGGGATGAGGGTGGCTGGACGAATAAGAAGGCTGGATACAGGAGACACTGTGTGGGGGAGATAAGACTTGGCACCTAACTGGAGAATAGAAAGTGGAGGAGAAGGAAAAGCTGGAGAGGAGTCCAAACCTGTAAGCCTAAGTGATTTGGAAGGAGGATGGTATTTTGGCCAGAAGTTGAAGAAGTTTAGAAGAAGGGTGGATTTTCCAGGAGACAGAAGAGTTCCGTTTTGGACATGCTGAGTTTTAGGTGGCTCTGGGACACCTCCAGAGGACCATGCCCAAAAGGCTGAGCACAGTGGAGAAAATGGGAATTTGCCACCAAAAATATAGTAACATGCATAGTAATTTATATAGTAAATGTTGTAAAATATAGTGAAGTGATGGTCGATGCCTTTGCACAACCTGCCATGTGCATTCCTAATTCCATTGACCTATCGCATGTGGCCTGAGGACAATCTATTCCATCTTTTGAGTGGGTTGCTCCCAAACGGGTCTCTCTCCTTAATCTTAATCATGCTCACACTCAAGTCCTCCAAAAAGAGTTGCTGTGTAACACAAAAACAAGCACACTTCTCAGCCTACTTTGAATAAACTAGTCCTTGATTTAGTTCCAGAAGCTTCCAAACTTTTGCTCTGAAGGAACTCATACATACGTCTGGCTCAGCACTTCTGAGTACATAGTAAAGGTTCTCATTACCGAACTGTGTTCTCAGTGAGGGCAAGAGTGTCATCACTGCCAGACTCAAGGAAACAGCAGAAGGGTATAGACAAGTGTATGCCAGTGCCTAACAATGTTGCTGCCATTATGTCTGCTGAATTTCCTGTAGTTTGACTGGTGCAATGTAAAAAGCACTGGGCTTGGAGACACAGAGCCAAGATTCAAATCTCACCTGTCCTATGACTGGTATTACCTTGGGAAAGTCACTCAAATTCTCTGGGTGTCGAGTTCTCTCCATCCGTGAAAAGAAGGCATTGGACTAGATGGCCCCCAACATTCATTCCTACTCTAAATAGATGATACTGTACAAATAAACCATTTCAGTCCTCTGCCAAATTAACATAGAGGTGAGCTCAGCCTTCCCCCCCCTGACTTTCTTCCCTGTTTGTGTGCAAGCACATTACTGACATTCAATGAAAGCTCCCACGGACAGTATTAGAACTTGTATTTCCTGGCATATGTCACACATCATTTTCCATCAAGGAAAATACCCCACCATGGATAAAAGAGGCATTTTCTACAATATGAACCATTCCCAGCAGCTATTTTATACAGGGTTACCGTCTCTTTCTCAGAGATCTCTCCGTGAATCTATAAGCCACTTCAGTAGAAGGAAAGAGGTACAGTGGGAGTCCTGGAGCTTTCTGGTACAAAGGATGGAAGCACACACACTCAGGGAAGGCTTTTAACTGACTGAAAACAACTGGGAGAAGAGAGGAGAGAAGGGGAAGAGGGCAGGGGAGGGACCCCAGCACCAGACTCTCTCTCCAGGTTCTGTCATATTCAGCGTCAAGAGCAGTCAGGGCTATTCGACTCTCAGAGGATCCTCGTGAGAGTGACCATTCTATAAAGGTCAGAAGAGAGGCGTCTGGCCTTAAAAGCCAAGGGCAGCATCAGTTTGTGGGGAAAATTCATCAGGAGCTTTAAAAACCTGGAACCATCCTGATGGTCAGTCACGGAACTTCTTTATGTTCTTCTAGGTTAATGCTAAACGCTTAATCACCATCACCATCTACTTCCTGGCAACGATGCCTCCTCTAAGTGGTCACTGTAGTGAGTAGGGCAGCCTCTCTGCAGACCTATCTTTGGGAGAAGGGCTGGTCTCAGAATGTAAAATAACTCTGGGAGATATGATACATTGAGCTTAATCAGTCAGAAAGGCTGAATAAGATTATCAAATTCTTTCCAGTAAGAAAAAGGTTTGGAGAAAGGGCTTTGTCTGTGTCAATTCTAAGATGGAAGAATGGCAAGGACTAGGCAATCAGGGTTAAGAAACCTGCACTGTATCACACAGGTAGGACATATCTGATGACAGATTTGTACCCAGGTCCTCCTGACTGAACGCCTGGCTCTCTAACCACTGGCTACATTTCAACAGAAGCCCTGGTGGCAGAAGTTAAGACTTATCGTGGAATAGGGAAGAACTATGTTATAGAAGAAAGATGAACGAATATGTGAGTGAAAAGTTCACATGTAGGGCAGCAAGGTGGCTCAGTGGATAGAGCACCAGGCCTAGAGATGAAAAATCCCTGGGTTCAAATCTAACCTAAGATACTCGCTAGCTGTTTGACTCTGGGCAAGACACTAAACCTAGCCTATGTCTCTGTTCTGCCTTGAAACGGGTATTTAGATTTAAGTCCAAGACAGAAGGTGAGGGTTAAAAAAAAAAAGAAAGGTTCACATGCCACCTTCTATGGTTAGCAGAATGTAGGACAGTGCCTGACACAGAGTAGCAGCCTAATAAATACTGCTCAATTAATTATAAACTTGAGCCAATGACAGTAACATCTCAGCCTCAGTTTCCTCCTCTGTAAAATGAAGGATTTCAACTGGACACGCCTGATGTTTCTTTCTGGCTACAGATCTTAAAAGTCTATGAGCCAAGATCAGCATCAGGTGGAAACTTTAGGGTTTACAAAAGCCTTTAAAAATGTCATCTCACCCAGTCCTTCCAAAACCCATGGGAGGAAGCTGTTAGTATTATCTCCATTTTACAGTTGAGGAACCTGAGATGAAGTGACTTGCCCAGGGCCACACAGACAGTAAGGGTCTGCGGTTGGATTAACAATGGCTAACATTTGTAAGAGAGTCCTATGTATCAGGCACTGTGTTAAGTTCAACACAAATATTCTCTCATTTGATCCACACTACAACCCTGTGAGGCAAGTGCTATTATTATACCCAATTTACAGATCAAGAAACTAAAACCAGCAGAGGTGAAATGACGTGCACATGCAGTCATCGTCTGAGGCTGGTATTTAGACTGAGCACACCCTGACTCCAGGCCTCATGATCTATCTGTTGAGAAGGCGACCACCTCGTCCAAATGCCTCATTTTATAGATGAAGAAACTGGGGAACAGAGAGATGAAGGGTGTGTCCGTGGAGACAAAGTAATAAGGAGCAAAGCCAGGCCGGAGGACAGTGACCTGACTCTCAGTCTAGTGATCTTTCTAAGGCACTCAAAGACTTTAGAGCTTCTACTTTTAAGTGGGGGGAGCCTAACATTCTCGCCTGAAAACAGAAACATCCAGTAACTGTATTCTATAAGAGGTCTCCCACAGACTTCCATGAACATCATGGGCAATCATATACCTTATGCATGACAATCTTCCGCTGGGCTGGTTCGGCCACATCGATCATTTTCTGGACCACGTAGTTGGCGTATTGATCTTTCATCATGGTGTATAAGGCACTGTGAGGGCCATCATTCATGGTGCACACCTCATCAATCAGCATGGCACGCTCCGTGCGAGATGCATGAGTAACACATTTTTCTACAACATTGCTGTTAAAAAAGAAAATGGTAAAAAGGTCTGAAAACCAAGCCGTGGGGTTAACTATAGCTGGGTCAGCTGCCTCGCCAAGCCTGCCACTGAATAATGCTTTTGGACTGATATATTTTCAACAACAAAAAGAAAGCCAAAAATACAGATCCTCAATGAGTCCAATTTAGCATGGCTTCCAATAAGAATCAGAGTCACTTAAGGTTAATGCTCTAAGGGCCCCTGCAAAATCATCCAGTCAAAACCTTTAAATAAAGGAGGAAACTGTGTTCAGATGAAGTGACAGAGTCAGAATTATGCTTGAGGGTTCCTGACACCCAATCCTTACCTCTCCCCTAGGCTGCCCAGCTCAAGAACTTAAGGGACAAACAGAAAGCTTTCTGACTCACAACATCAGAAAAATGGCAGACTGGTCACTTTTTAAAAACTTCTTCAACCCCTCCCCAAAGAAGTTACATGAAAAACCTAGAGTGACTAAATACATCAAGAAAATTAAAAATATATGAATACCAAGAAAAAAGCCCCACTATTATTATCCCTGTTTTATAGTTGGGGAAACTGAGGGAAAAAGATGTGAAATGACTTCCCAGGATCATAGAGCTAGTCAATGTATGAGTCCAGATTTGAATTCAGATCTTCCAGCTCTCACCATTGTGGTGCCCCCTCGATGTCTCTACAGAAGAAAATGAAGCCCCCAATCTTGGATAAATTTGAACTAGAGAACTCTTGAGTGCTTACTTTGCGCTAGCCAGACATCGACATGAGTACCAGCAAAGCCTCAAGCTTGTGAAGGGCTTGATCTCATGCCATGCATGACTTCCCATAAACAGCTCCATCTCCCTTCCTTCAAGAAGGGGCAAGAGTTCACTCTGCCCACTGATAAGGAATAAAGAATAGGAGGAAGCTGGCTATTTTTGCTTTTTGTTTAGCCCATGCTTAGCACGGTGCCTGGCAGACAGGCATAAGGAGGACAGTCTGAACAACTGCCCGACACAATAAAAATCTACTCACTAGAAAAGTAGGGGGTGAAAGTGGAGGCCCAAGGTATAAAATGACTCCTTCCATCTCCGAAAGAAACAAGGGAAAAAGCATTCGATAAAAGCCCAATATAAAAATCAATAAATCAGCAAAGGAGGATTCTTAATACAAAGGGGAAGAAAAGTACCCCATGCCTGATTAAAGATGCATGTCTGTGGATGTACCAAAAAGCATGGAACAAGAACTCCACAATGGTTCAAAGGAGAAATTTAATCCACAAAGAATAAATGAGAATGTACATAGGTCAGATATTAAAACACAACACAGAATTCAAAAATACAATCTCCAAATTACAAATAAAATATACAATTATCACCTCTCTAGATGATTAACAGATCTGGAAAACAAAAATACTGAAATAAAGGGAAATTTGGCAAAGAGAAACTACGTGAAAACATTAAAAACACCACCGAATTTCATACAAACGAAAAGGCCCAAACTAAAAGACAGAATACATAGCAATAACTCCAGGGTCACAGCTCTGCCAGAAAGAAAAGACAAAATGAAAAACTCTGAAGATCATAATGCAGCTATTAGTACGCGAAAACTATACACACCTTCTGTATAAGACAACAAAATCATGAGCCAGAGTACTCAGATACATTTCAAGAAAAACTCTTGAGCTTCAAATGTCAAGACAGGGTGATGAAATTTAACAATTCCAATGACAAGTTAAAAAAAAAAGGAACAAGAAGTCAGAAAATCTCCGACAATGAACAAATCATGTTAAAATAACAAAAATTTCTGGCACAAACACAAGAAATCTCCAAAATGCTGAACAACAATCCCAAATGACATCTCACCAAAGTTAGGCAAATCATGAGAAAGAAATGAGACAGCAGAGGAACAGAATATTCAATTCAAAATTCTCTCAACAGGTGGAAGAGGTGAATCAAATTAATGCCTTTTATAGGTCTTGAGTTACAGAGGGAGCTAAGAGAAGGGTTGATGGCAATGTCTTTCCAAGTAAGGAAAGGGATGGGAGACAAGGACCTTAAAATGAGAAATTTAAGTAAACTTGAGAAGTAGAGAAAAGTCAGGAAAGTGAGAGGGGAAAAAGGGCTCCTGGGAATAGGGTAGTATCAGAAGAGTTTAAGCTTAACCAGTTAATACCACGGCCAAGTACTGACTTAAAAGATGAAGGGGATTTCGGCAGAAGCAACACTAACAACAATGGGGGAAAAGGGAAAAAAACATAACCCTGATAGTTATTAAATTTAAATATTAATGGACTAAACAATTAGTCACAGAATGGATAGGAAAATAATACTCAAGAAATTATTGTATACATGTATGTACATACAGACACACATACCTACTATACACCCATGCTACCTATGCATCCATCTATTTCACAAAGAGGGGAATGAAAATAAGACTGGAACAAAATTTACTATGTATGAAGTGAATCCAAAAAAGCAAGAGTTGCAAACGTGATCAGACAAAGTAAAAACATAAGAAATAAATAAGAAAACTATATGCTTAAAGGAATTACAGATAAGGAGCTAAGTATTACTAAATATATGCAACAAATGGGATAGCATCTGAAGTCATAAAAGAGAAATTAACTAAATTGAAGAACTATAACAATGATGATGGGAGTCTTTAATGTTCTCTCAGAACAAGACAAACTTAAAACTTAAATGAAGAATTAACCAAAGAAAAAATAGAAAATTGAACAAACTGTTGGAGAATGTAGAAATGAAAGATATAAAGTATCCTCTGAATAAGAGCATAAAAAAATACCCCTCCCGCTCATTAGCACAGGGTGCCTTTACTAAATTGGAATATGTACGAGGATACAAAGAACTTTAGAAAGTCGTGTACAAGTAAAAGACATGGTGTCAAACGCAACCCTTAGGGTTTGCCAGTTTTTCCCTTCTACAAAGAGAGTTGCTATAAATATTTGTAAAAAAGTGAATATATACACAGAGGCTGCATAGTCAAAAACTTTTTTACTGATAGGGGAACTAAAACAAAAGTGTACCCATCAGTGCTCTTCTATTTTATAAGCAAGTCATCATGTCTTCAGCAAGAAGTAGCTGGATGCTAGCAGTGGAATCCCAATGGCATCTTCGCTTGCTCAGCCAAACCCAGATCAGGAACTGAAGGAGCTCAGATCATTGAGTCAGCAATCAGACTTTGCCCTGGGATCATATCATTTTGGGAACACTGAAAAGCTAGTAAGTGCCTACTTTGTCCTTGTGATCCTGGAATAACAAAACACTCGGTACCCCCAAAAAAGCAGCAACAGGACCAGTCATGACCTTCTGCATGGCAGAGCTCAGTCCTATTATCTGGTCTGAGGTCAAGAAGCAAACCAAAAATGAACCCCGCTACAATCAGCTGCTAGGGTGACAGGGATGTTCAAGACAAAAGCACAAGAAAAGAAAATGGCATCAAAACATCTAGAAGCAAAACTTCAAAAAATATAGCTTAGAAACAAATACAATGGAAAAACCCAAGAAGGACTCACATGAACTGATATGAAGTGAAATGACCAGAACCAGGAGAACAATTCATAAAATGAACATCATATGGTAAAGATAATGACAGCAAAATATCTACAAGAAAAACCTCAGAAAAAATACCCTTAGGCACAAACTAAAAAGGAATTCCTAAAGAGTAGAAAAAAATTAAGACTCACTGGACTAATCTAAACACCATGACCAAAAATAAAGCTTAGACATCCAGACAGATTTCAAGAAAAAAAGAAAAAAAAGAATTTTAAAGTCCTTACCTTCCCTCTTGGAATCAATACTGTGTATGGGTTCAAAGGCAGAAGAGTGGTAAGGGCTAGGCAATGGGGGTCAAGTGACTTGCCTAGGGTCACACAGCTGGGAAGTGTTTGAGGCCACATTTGAGCCCAGGACCTCCTGACACTAGGCCTGGCTCTCAATCCACTGAGCTACCCAGCTGCCAAAAAATCTTAAAAAGAAAACTCCATAGCATTCTTAGTACCAGGGAGCAAAGTGGAAAAAGAAAAAATTCATCAATCACTCCCTGAAAGAAGTCTGAAAACACACACACACACACACACACACACACACACACACACACACACACACACACACACACACACACACACACACACACACACCTAGGAGTTGCAACAAAAATTCAGGACTTCCAAATCAAGCAGGTACATGCAGCCAAAAAAGAATGCAAGTACCAATGAGCAACAAGTCAGGTTCATACCAAAGTCCAGTTATAAAGGAGTCAAGAACTTGGAATACTATATTCCAGACTGCAAAAGAGACAAGCCTTGGTCAAGAATAACGTCCACAGTAAAACTGAGTGTAATACTATAGGGGGAAAAATCGTCCTTAATGAAAAACATTCCTAATGAAACTAGTAGAACTGCAGAGAACCTTTGAAATAAAAACACAGGAATGAAGAGAAACATAAAAAGGTAAATATGAATAAACAATGAAAAAGGACTAAATAAGGATAAACTGCTTACATTCAAATAGGAGGAGATGATACATGTGTCCCTTCTTAACCCTATCATCAGCAGGGGTCATAGAGGGATCCCAATTAGACAAGATCTGGGAGGAGTTCTGTTAGGTCTTGATGATCTTAAGAAAAGAGTGGAAAGGGAGAAGAGGAATGGGGGAGGGGTAAACAGGGAGGGAGGTTAGGGAAAATCTAACACATAAACACATATTCAGGATGTAAAAGTAGACATCTACACAAAGAAGGAAAGGAGAAAGTAATTGATTCTTGAATCTCAGTCTCATCTAAACTGGTCAAAAGGAGGAAACATACACACACATACACTCACTCACTCACACAAATAGATTTCACACACCAGGGAAACAGTAAAGGGGGGGGAGAGGTGGTAGTAAAAGGAACTAAAGAGAAGGCAGATTAAGGGAAGGATCAGTACTAAGAAAAACTGATTCTAAAGGGGGTGTAGGGGGTGGGGTGTTACTATTATGCTAAAGTCTCATCACTAATAACCAGGTTTCCAGAGGCATGTGACTCACTTCCTGATACAAAGGTGAAGGGCTCAAATGCAAAACCAGACAAGCAATTCTGTGGACATAGCCAATGTTGCTATTTGTTTTGATTGACTGTGTTTATAATGGATTTTGTTTTTCTTCTGCTATCAGTCCTGGAGGGTGAGAAGACAGGTCTTGGCTGATTGGGGGGGGGGGGGGGGGGGGATTCAAAGCTGGAAGCTTCATACAAAGAGGGGTACAGTAATATACTGTTGGGTAAAGCTTTTTATTAGTTCAACAATTTGGAAACCCACTGGATTAATGCAAAGAAAGTGACTCAAATGTACAAATCTTTTGGTCAGTGATAAAAAAAGGTTTAAAATACTTAACAGCAACATTTTAAAGACTGAGCTAAACCAGTAATGTTAGGTAAATGTAACAGAATATGATTGTGCAATAAGAAACAATGAATATAATAAATATGGAGAAGAATGGGAAGATTTTATGAAATGATACAAAGTAAGCGGAGTCCGGAAAATAATATACACAATGTCTATATAATGACACACAGAAAGAAAAATAAAATAAATGAAATGCATCTATATAGCCAGGAGGATGTTGAAGCCGACAAACTGAAGAGCTGGCTTTCACATCTCTGAGGTATTTACATTTCAGAAATTGGCAAATGCTACAAACCAAGGCTTGATTTACTGTTTTGTTGATTGTCTAGACTTAATGTGAGGGGAAAAAATGTTAACAATGCAAAATTAACCTTAAAAGTTTAGGTGCGTGTGCATATATTTCAGGAAGGAAAAGAGCTAGGTGTTAAACATTTACCAACACACTCATGGTAATACCCATCAAGTTTAGCCCCAAAGAAGAGACTGGAAATACTTCCTCTCATTTTCAAAGACTCAGGCCTGGGTACTACCTATAATGTTAGAGTTGGCTGATGTGCTGGTTAGTTTTGTTGAATGTTTTTGTTGTTCAAGAGAAGTGCAGATGGAGAGGTGGGAGAAATTCCTACCAACTGAATGATTATATAATAAAGCATATTACCTGGAGATGCCTTCATTAAACAAAATGGTTCTAAATGGTCTAATTTAACTTCATAGGATAAAGGAGCAAATTTTTTTGTCATGTCGTGTGCCAAATTTTGAGTTTATCAGCTTTTAGAAGTTAGTCTCAACGTCTCTCCAATCATATTAGAACCTAAAAGAAATGGATTACTTCCTCATCATACCTTCTTGGTTCAACTGTTAAAGAATGGGATGGAATCAGAAAAATACAGGAATCACAGTCACAAATTAAGGAGGATTTGACCAAGAGTAAAAATAGAAAGAAATCTGGAAATGCAAGAAATCAAAATATGGACAGTCAAAAATTCCAAGTTTTCCCACCATTGCTATGTTAATGCTGGTTGTCTGTGTTCAGCAGCAACTCTGGATCACTCAGCTGAACAAGCCTTGTGACAGATTTTACATACTTCCTTCGAGGAAATAACATTGCCACTTCACACATCACACAAGCAATCCTAGCTGCTTAGCACATTCTTTCCTCCCTATTTGGCTATGTTAATGTAGCTATGTGCCCAGCATCTAGCAGAGTATTCTATGCAGACAACAAAAGCTTGCTGGTGCTGGTGCTGATATGAACAGAGCTTTTAACAGACTTTAGTCACATAACCTAAAGTGACACAATTTCTCCCGTCTTTCCTCGTGCTCAATCCAGAATGGGATCCCAGACAGTTAGTTATTGGCCCCCGCCTGGATGACCTCATCTATCCCCCTGGGTTCAATGGCCACCTCTACAAATATGACTCTTCAGATCTATGCTTCTGCCCTGTACCTCTCCTGGCCTCCAGGCCTCCATCATGACCTCCTGAAGGTATCTCCTTGATTCCTTAGGTTCAACAGAACTCGTTATCTTTCTCATCTTTCCATTCCCATCCATCCTTCTGGCAAATTCTATGTCTGTTAAGGGCACCACCAGCCTTGTCACTCCTGCTCACAACCATTCTCAATTCTGCATTCTCACAACCATCTCCATCCCTACCTCCAGAACCTCCTTTCACTTCTCTTCACTCATACAAACTGCAATAGACGTTTCCTTGGGGTCCTTGGCTTGAGCTTCTCTCTTTTCCAACCCATCTTCCACCAGAGTGTGAAAGGGAGATCACTGGAAAGCACAGAGGCTGGACTCCCCTAGGCCCTAGCTCCAGAGACTGCACACTGTCTGGAGATTCAAAAATGAAATTCCTTCGTTGAGAATTTAAGGGCCTTCATCACCTACATCAAATCTAATTCTTTTTCACTATACATTAGCCCTCTTCGCTGACAAAATCGCCACCATATCACTGGATCTCAGCCCGGGGCAGTCTTTCTCACCTTGACCTGTTAGCTAGAGCTCCTTCTTTCCTATGAGTATGAGCTCAAATGCCACCTACTAGAGAATGCCCTTCTCGATCTCCTTCAATTGCTTGTACCATTCTCCCTTAATTACTGAATAATTGTCTTGTACAGGAAATCCTCAAAGTCTTAAGAGTCATTAGTGTAAAACAGCACTAAAAAAACCTTCAGAATGCCCAATATATGCTTACAAGTATCCGTGTTCTTCTCCCCCAACCCCGACTCAGCTAGGGCAGTTTGCATTTTTTACTTTATATCCAGTGCCTGGCACATAGTAGGTGCTCAATCAATGTTTGCTGAATGTCCATTCCACAGCTGTAGAGCACAAGGTAAGAAGCCCACCCCCTTAAACTCCACAGCCATGTATACAGCTTAAAGAGGTCCAAGACTCAATACATTCCACAAAAATATTTCAAGAAGCATGTTTAGTGGTAACACCGATGGAAACAATGTAGAAGTCTATGAACTAGAGAATGACTAAACTATGGAAGAGGAATATAAGAGTATTAGTAAGAAACATAAACAGGGCCAGCTAGGTGGCTCAGTGGACTGACAGCCAGGCCTTCAGACAGGAGGTACTGGGTTCAAATTAGACTTCAGACACTTCCTAGCTGTGTGGCCTTGAGCAAGTTACTTAATCCTCACCCAGCCCTTGGAACAAATACCCAGTAGTGATAGGAGTTTGTTTATTAAAGAAAGAAAAAACAGATACTACAAAATGATGAATATGAAGAACAGACAAAATGTGATGTAGAAGGAAGTAAAACCAGGAAATGATATACACAATGATCACATCGATCAAAATGTGAAAGAAATATACATTAAAAGGGAGTACTACAATTAAAATATCTAAGGTTAGCCTTGAACAAAAGGTAATACAATGTCCCTACCTTTTTTCTTGGGAGAAGTGGGTGTCTATGAGTAAAGAACACCGAATACATTTTCAGACTTGGTTGATGTATTTATTAGTCTTGTTGAACTGCATTTTTATTTTTCATTTTAATACTTTGTTTCAAAAGATGGCTACCTTGGCAGATGAGGGTAAAGTGATATATTTGGAAACCAAGGTGATTTTTTAAACAAACTATATTGTCATAAATTAAAACAAAAATGCTCCTCCTCCTGTTGTATGGGAACTTAGTCCTAACTCTGGTCTAATCTAAGGATAAGCCAAACAATCCTACCTGTTCCTCTCCATGACGCCAGGCTATGGATTAATTCTAAATATGGACCTTAAAGAAACTTGATCTAACTTTGTAAAATAGATACTAATTTAACTCTTTCCTTATGAGGCACAGTATGATTCCACCAAAAGCCAGGTTAATCTGGGTCTTCTCCCTGAAGCAACCCCAATTGCCAGAACTTAAGGAAATATACTGAGGGCTGAACACAGAACTGTTCTCTGGATCGTAGGTCGGATTGTCACTGACTATTCATATTCTACATCACTTGTGAAATGGTCAGGAACTTACACTCTGCCACACAAAAAATAGACAGAATACACGAAGTTGGTCAGGAAAAGAGTAGACCCAGGCTTGAAATCCCCAGGCTTGAAAGATGGGGTTTGCGTCTCATCAGCCTCTCAAAGAGAGGGACATAGAGATCATATTCACAAATGGAGCTCATGACCCAGGGATTTCCATTTTAAAGTGGAAACAAAGAATTCTTATCTATGGAATATGGAATTTACTGTCTGTCTCCTGTGCCTAATTCCATATGTGGAAAGGGGATTTACCCTTCTGTGTCATTCCAAAGGGAAAAATTCAAATAAGACTGCAGGTAGAGCACTGAGCACTATAATGCTTAAAGAGGACAAGTGAAGGACTAAACACCACTGGTCTGGCAATCATCTAAAAAACAACAATGTGATCAGGACTGAGAACTAAACTTATTGTCCTTTAGATTCCCATCATTAGAAAAGAATTTGTACATCATTCATTGTAAACAAGTTCACAATCTAGTAAAAATGTGAATTCACCAACTTCTGTGCAATGGAAAAGATGAGGAAACTCTGTGGAGGAAAAATGAAGTTTCTCCATGCCTTGGACCTGTCTACTTCACTCAAGGGCTGCTCAACTATTGGGATGTGAAAACGCATTCCTAGAGTACCAAGGAAAAGTGCCTCAGAGCTCAAAGATGCAATGAAAGAGGCTGAGTGAGGCTGAGGGCTGGCTTTGCTTAGGGTTTAGTCAAGGCAGAGCCATTTAATTTCCAATCAGAGAGCAGGTTTTTTTCTTCATTCACAAAATGGCTTATTCTGTCTTTACCCAAAGCCTCATTTAATCTCCTGAAGTCTAGGCAGATTATGCAAAATGTAGCTGTTGTAGGCTCTAAACCCCATATGTACATACCTTGCAAATTTGTGCTGACTTAACACAAGCACATTCCCTCTTATTTCTGCTACGATTTTGCTTTTGTCCTCAGGACGACCATGCTCCAATACGTGTTGGATTACATAGTTTCCATACTGGTCCTATTGATGAGACAAGGAGAAGAGCCAAGCTCACATTCAAACTGGTTGTATGGTGCTACACAATTCTTGTAAGTCCCCTAAAACATTAAGACAGCTGGAGCCTTTGCCGAACCAAAGGACACTTAACCTTAGAATATCCAAGGGGCAGAAACACCTTCAGTTTGCTCTTTATCAAATCTGGTCCACATGGCTAGGACTAGAGAATGCCATCAGCATAAAAGGCCAGATAATACCTGACTTTGTAGTTTACTTACAAATCCACTGGGTATAACACCTTGCTCACCCCATTTGAAAACTGCCTGAGGGTTTGCACTCGCACAGGATGGGTGTGATTGAGGGAAAGAAACATATCCTTTAAAATCCTATAGCATAAGTCTGATGTTTTAGACTAGAGCAAAAGGAATGATTCCTCAAGGTATTCATGAAGGAAATATGCACACTTAAAATATGCAATCCATTTCTCCATTCAAGTTCTTCCCTTACCTTGCAGCGTTTCATACCTAGGGCTACTTGAATTTCTTTTTATTCAGATACAGTCTTCTTTTCATAAATGTATTCTAGATTATAACTAAAGGCAGTCTGGCATTCAGATAAACACTAAAGACAATACCAGAACTGGCAAGAAAGGGCCTTTAAAAACAACCCCCACAGTATAGGGAGAAACTGAGGCCACAGAGAGGTACCTGGGGACATGACTTGCCCTAAGTCTCAGGGGCCCACAGTAGCAGCAAAGTCTCAAGAGGTTCCCCATTCCAGAACTCTTTTTTTGGCAGGTACTAACTTGCTATAACAAAAAGGGCTGTATCTTCCCCCAAGACTATGTAATGGTAGGATTGGATTAAGAACCTAGCTCAGTGGATTGGGAGCCAGGCCAAGAGACAGAAGGTCCGAAGTTCAAATTTGGCCTCGGACACCTAGCTGTTTGACCCTGGGCAAGTCACTCCAATTGCCTTGCAACCAATACATAGTATTATTGATTCTAAGATGGAAGGTGAGGGGCTAAAAAAAGGAATCTAGGATTTCAGTGAATTTAAAATACCACACCACTCTTAAATAAGGGGCAAACTGCTTTCATTGATATATTTCTGAAGTAGATCTCTATGCTGCTGGGTCAAGCTGGGCTTGAGGCTGGCTGTCTTATTGCCACTTCAGACTTCTCCATACCTGGACGAGCTGCTCCGTGTGCTGGTGAAGCTCCTCTAAAATGGGAAGCGTCTGTTCCGGAAGACAGTGCTCCAGGATCCTCTGAATGACTCGACAACCATAAGGATGTGTAGACAGTGCAAACACCTGACAAAGAGCACACCCCCCACAAAAAAATAATCAGGTGCATTTCAATTCAATAATTCCGTCCCCAGAGCCTAAAATAGGCAAACCACTACATGGTCTGAGTTGCAGATATAGCAAGAATTCCCACATGCACAGAGGTCTTGAAAGCCAGCGCACACTGCATTCCCCTAATAAACAGGTTATCCCAGAAGTAGAACATGAATACTTCTTCTTTATAAAGATGAAGGAGCGGTGCAGGGTTACCTGGGAAGGGCTGCACTCTTTTCTTCATCTACATGTCTGACATTTTCCTGGTAACTACTCCTAACCTGCTACAACTAAATCAACCTTCTTTCTGCTGCTCAAAGCCTTCAGAGAGCTTCAATCTCTTATCCTTTTGGCAAGAAGCATTTCAAAATCCATAACCAATTAGAGAGAGGGAACGTGTGTTTTATGCTTTAGTGTGTGGAGCTTGTTCTGTTGGAAGGAGTGGTGGGATAATAAGAAACTTCCCTACAACCCAACAGTTGGCAGATTTGGATCACATTCGCAGGAGAAATTTTACAGTAAGATTCTGGGCAGAAGAAATGAGTGACTGAAGGCAAATTGAGCACCAAGTAATGAACCTAGATCAGCGAAATGAGTACACTAATCTGAGAATGAGCACTCTTTCTTGATATGTAGATAAAAGGGAGAGAGGAGAAGCTGGTCATTCCTGTGTAGGCGTTTTTACCACTAATGAATAGCAAACCATTTCTCCTGGCTCATGTGGCCTAGCACCAGGGCAGGGCAAAGCTGACTGCCTGGAAAGCTCATCTATGACACAAAATTCTTTTCAATGTAGAGAGCCAGTTGTGGATAGGGAGGGAGTTTTACCACAAATGGTAATCAAGAGAATAACACAAAAACAACCAAGGAGATGACTCAATGAGCCAAGAAAAGTCAAGTATGAGGGGCAAGATCAAGACCAGCGAGCAAATAAAAATCGGAAATCCCTAATACAGTCCTGGTTCTAGGCTCTAAAACTGTGGTGCCAGATAGGGACCTAAGATAGGCAAAGAACATAGATCACAGGCTGAAAGCTGGAAGGTACCCCATTGTCAGTCTAGTAAATAAAGGCACAGAAGGAAAGGGTTCACAGAGCCCAGAGCATGACTACACACCCAGCACTCTTCATTCCTCGCACCCCTCCCACCCCCCCTTTCCCCCGCCCCCCCTCCCCCGCCCCTATAGTCTCATGTTAATTCAGCCTCACTCCCTGGGCTAATTCCAACCCCCAAAGGCAGAAGTGCCCTAGTCCTCTGTGCAGTACCAGCTTTGTCCTCTAGGGTGCTGCCTCATTAGCTCATGTGGGATGTCAATGATAGCTCTAAAATCTGGAGCACAAGGGTCGCGTAAGTTGGCTCCCTAGCATGCTTCTTTCTTCCCTACCACATACTAGAAATAACCCTACTGTGTACACTTTCCTTTCTCCAGGCCTTCGTCCTGTCCACTGGATCAGCATTGGAAACAATGTGTCCAACAGGTACAGGGACCAGAAGAAAAGATGGTGAATGCAAACAGCCTAGGGGGATTATAGCAGTCTAACAGCAGAATTACAGCAGGTTGCAAACAACCTGAATAGGAAGGGACCCGCCATTTACATGCTGCCATCAGTCCAGAAATTCTCTATGCTCAGATTCCTACTTACAAAGACCTGCCGCCCCCACTGAGCTTTAACAGCTACCTGTCTTGGTTGGAGTAAACAAGAAAAAGAAAAAAGTGGAAAATGATGCTGTTTAGTGTAGAGAAGACCAACCTCCCCACCCAACTCCCAAATGACAGCTGATACCAACAACATAGTTTGGGCATACTGCTGGTCTTCTCTGACTAGCCAGTAAGACGAGCGGAGACAAAAAGTAAAGAGATGATTCCTGGCCAGAAGACTGGCAAACCAAGCACCATGAGTTGGGAGAGGCGGGCAGGTTTCATGAGGAATGATGAAACTATTTTAGTTTCTAAGGAAGAGTCAGTGCAGGGACATTTCTGTGGGAGCATCCACAATCAAAAACGTGCAATTCAATATGCTAGCAAAACCACCAGTTTGGCCAAATAGGATATTACTGCTATTTATGGACACCACTGGAAATCCCTTGGACTGGATTTGGTCCTTGTCTCTCCAAAATGCAGGAGACCTCTGATCAATACACATTGGCTGAAAGTGCTTGCAATAGATACAGTTGCTTCCTTCCTACCAACCTTTACTTGGCAAATACGCCACACAATAAACTGTACTCGCTGACTTCATGATGGAGAGAAAATCCACAGAATTGCCATACGATTCTATGGAGGATCTTGAAGAGCTGTTTCTGTCCCAACCCTCAGCTGCTTCAAAAACACTTGAACTGAGCCCTGAGAGACACAGAATTTGGCTCACAAATTGAGCACAGCCTCAAACACTTCCTTGACTTTGTCAGATGGTACACTCTTGCTTAGATGGTGGACCTCTGAGCCAGAAAATAAGGGCCTTATGTCTGTGATCAGATGTGCACAAGACCTAGATAGAATTATTGACAAAGGTTAGCATATCTGCAAAGTCCTGGACACCTATGGGTGAGAGAAACATTATGGAGAAAGAGAAAAGAACCCACCCAATCTGCTCCTAGTAATCTTCTGACTGTCTGTCAAAACTGGTGCTCTAGTTAACAGAGATGAGTCAAAGGGTGAAGTCAGGGCTGGAAAACACAGGATAACAGCCAGAGTGATAGAAAATGATCAAAGTCCTTTGTGACCATAGGAAATTCTCACAGCAATATTGTCTCTCATGCCTGCATAGATTATATGACCTTAGAAACTATGGCCTCTAATTCTTGTATTTCTCCAGTTTCAAAGATAGGTGGCTTTGGCTCAATTACTAAGAGATAGTTTGAAGGATATAACTATTGCTTCCCTCCCAGTAATGCTTCAGGCTCCTTACAAAACACCAAAGACTCCTTTTCAGCTCTCGCCATGCCTCTCACACATTGTATCTTATCCAATCCTCAGTCATAGCATCTTTCTCCCTTCCTCATACAAGCAGCCTGCAGGAGAGGACCACTTGATACAGTTACACTGGGAGGAGACTGAATCAGTCTGGGAGCACCCAGCAGGGAAGGCAGGTGAGTGCATTTAGTTGATTATCCTCCAAGTCTTTCTTTTGCATGAACAAGAAGTGATGGGGAATTGTTATATTTCAACTTTGCTGGCAATTAAGGGTGCCATCAGAAGCAGCTTAGCAGTTGGGATCTTAGTATTCAAAAAGACGGAACCAAATGACTTCTTTTGTCCAAAGAAATGATTGCATTACTAGGAGAAAACCATTTGGTCTCGAGAACAAGTTGAAACATGATATGCTCCATCTTGGTCCAGGTTACAAGCCTCATCCATCAAAGCTGACCATTATGAAAAAACAGAGATAAGTGCCCCTTTTGACCAGGTTCAGTGTGTCTAAATTTAGAGGACCCCAGAGCCTGAAGAAGCTCAGAAGCCCTGAGAAAGTAACTGCCTCCTATATGTTTCAGAATGAAGGCCAAAAAACTGTGTGACCCTGAGCAAGTCACTTAACCCCCATTGCCTAGTCCTTACCACTCTTCTAATTTGGAACCAATACACAGTATTAATTCCAAGACAGATGGTCAGGGTTTTAAAAAAAAGAACGAAGGGCTTTGTATCTGTGTGGGAATTGAGAAAAGAATTTGACTTTTCTCACACCTAGATTTCTTCACCACAATATACAGCTATGTTTTTGCCCCTTTAGGCCCTTGCTTGGGTTGCTAGAAGGAAGTGAAAACTACAGCATTAGCATGCTGGCTCCATGAGGCCTTGGATCCATTCAACCTATGTCAACCTATGCAGGGTTATCACTCTGCCACTTCCTGAGATAAGGTTATCTTAGATGTGAGACCTGACCTTAGGAGGGCTGTCATCACTCTCAGTGCTGAGGCAGATCTTGAACTCAATGCTATATTTAATAATCCATAATCAATTCTTGATGGCTCTTCCCAGGCTGACTGCTAGAAAGTCTATGAACTGATGCACCAGGCCCACTTGCTCCATCTCAATGCTGGGCCAACTTACTGCTATTTTACTCAAAGGAACCTCAATTCTAGGACAAGTGGGGCTCTTCACTGGTAGTTTCCACATAAAACGAATCAGCAAAAACCTCCTCAAATCTTTGAGCAGGGCACTCTGCTAATGAGGAAGGGAGCTGCGGGTAGTACAGGGGGATGGAGACCTATACAAAGTGGAACTTCCAAGATATGGGTCAAATACGAGGTTTGACTGGGCAATGAGTCTGGGAGGATCCATGGCCAGACCAGAGAACTTCTCAAGAGTAATCGCCAGGCTGCCTGCTTTAATGATGAAGACAAGTAGGTAAGCTTGTAACAAGCCAATCTCGGCGGGTGGATTAGTCTAATCATCAGTTCAAGTGTGGCCTAAGACCTGCTCCACAGTGGTCTTCTGGACCTAAAATCCTCACTAGTCACTGATGAT
Source organism: Monodelphis domestica (assembly GCF_027887165.1). NCBI lineage: Eukaryota > Metazoa > Chordata > Mammalia > Didelphimorphia > Didelphidae > Monodelphis > Monodelphis domestica. The sequence goes on along the minus strand of NC_077230.1, from coordinate 374,533,185 downwards.
AACTTTTTGCCTCGCCGTTGGGAGAGGGAGAATCGCCAGAATGTGTCTAGACAGCACAAGCCCAACACAGTCCTGCTGTTAGAGCTAAACGGGATAAGACCAGAGTGGGACAGAATCCGCTTTCTGAAGCATCTGAGAGGGAGGGGCAGCTAGGAAGTAAGAGCACGATGTAAGGCAGGAGCGCTGTGTGACAAAACAGGACCAGAAACCCAGCTGATAGCACAGAGGAATCATTAAGAGGCAGAAACTGGCACTGGGGCAACAATAGCTCAGGATGATTAACAAATGAAGAACAAAGAACTGAGCCAGACCCAAAAAAGGAAAGGGAAAGTTCATAGCAGTGTGTTCTTTTTCAAGTGTTATCAGTTTCATGTAGTGAGAAATCGCATGTATGACTGTTACAACTGACAGATAGTCTCAAAATGTAGCCTGGATATTGATGTAAAAAAATAATGACAACCCATTAGAGGGCAGGAATCACTGAGGCTGGTAAGGGACTGGATCAAAGCGGGTTTCCCAGACTAAAACTATCCTACTCAAATGAAAATCACAGAATCACAGACACGGATGGCACATCCCAAAAATGTTGAAGTTTTCATTGCTCTAATGTTTCCAGATAGGCATGTGGTACCTTTCTGTGGTCAATAGGTATCCTAATTCCAAATGACTACTTTAAAGTAATTTCTAGATCACCACAAGGCCACTGCAATAGGACATACCTACTATGAACAAGTAGGTATGCCAAGAATTATACTAAGTGCCTTCAAATATTATTTCAACTGATGCTCACAACCACCCTGCAAAGTAGATGCTATTATTATCATCAGCATAGAGATCAGGAAACACAGGCAAACAGAAGTTGAATGACTTCTCTAGGGTCACAGAGCTAGTGTCTGAGGCCATATTTAAATCAAGGTTTTCTTGATTCTAGGCCCAGCACACTGCAATGTACTGTGCTTTCACATGTATTCAGATTTTTTTTTAAAGAATCCCCACTTTCAATTTCATGCCTAACAAAACCCACAAATAAAACCTCAGAGTGTCACTCTTCTATCACTTACCTGTCCCTTAAATGCATCAATGATAAACTGTAGAGACTGAGGCTGCACACATTCGATACACTTCTGAACCACATGATTACCATTCTGGTCTTTCACACATTTCAGGACGTGGCCATCCAACTCCCGTACCATCTCATTCTATTGGAGAGAAAGAGAAAAAAAGCACCACCAGAATCACAGCTGGAAAGTACCGACACAGTATCATGACAGACACATCAATAAACAGTGGCATTAAACAAATAAACATAAGAAAGGATGACATCAGATATGGCACAGTGCAAATCAGTCACAAAAAAGGGACAGAGTTACAGTGACAATGCCTTACAAGTTAAAAGTGATATCATCTAATTCGATGATATGACAGTTTAACTATTAATTATTCATCTCATTATGAAGATGAGAAAGCAGAGGTCCAGCCAAGAAAAAACATGCAAGGAATTTAATGGCTAAACAATGGTAAAGAAGGGGCTCATACTTCAGCATAGTGCTGGATAGTCCCCTTCCCACCACCTCAATTTAAAGGAAGCAAATGTCACTAAAGTTTTCCCTTAATAGTCTTGGCAATAATTCATGAGGATAAGGTAAGAAAATTCACTGTAATATGCTCCACCTGAAGAAAAATCATTACTATGAGTGGCAGGCAAAAAAACAGTTGGTTTCGCTGGAAAGCTTGTTAGCACATAAGTATAAATTCCAGAAATAAATTAGGGGGAGGGAGCTAGAACTGGGGGACAGTCCTGAAGTATATATGCAGAAAAGGTACAGGAGGCATTAAAAACTCAAAAGAGAGAGATGGTAAGAGACGGAGTAGGGCAGAGGTGAGCACAGCAGAAATATGCGGCTCCAATACTACATCTTTAAGGAACAAAACCAGAAATAAGGAGATCGGGGGGGTAGATGAGATGGAAGGAAAAAATATCTAATGGGTTAAAAAAAAATAAACTATCCAATAAGAAACCTGGAAACCAGACACAATTTCGATATATTTCTGAACCAAACGTTTATGGGACAGGACAGAGGGAAAAGACACTAAGATGAAGGGCATGTGGGAAATTGTAATGAGTTTTGAAACTTGCAACATCACTCACTATAAGTTGAGAGACTAAATTTCACTTCTGGTTTTATAATCTTGGCAACTAGCAAAGTTCCTTATGCCTAAACAGTTAAGAGAGTCTGTAATAAATGCTTACTAAATTGAACTGAAATTTAAGAAATTAAAACATGCGGTCTCAGATAAGTTAAATCAGCAATAGGAGGAAATTGTGAAAACTCTGCAATTCTGCCAACTGTAAATGCCAACTAATAAAGCTAGCTGTCATCATGTTGATTCCTAGCTCACAAGACCTCAAACCATTACAGTCCTCACAGGCTAGCTGGTTCAATCTTCTCATTTTAGACATGAGGAAACTGAGAAATAGGGAGGGCAAATTAAGATACTTTATGAAATATTCTATGGTCACATTTGCCATGCACGCCAAAGCCAAATGCCAATAGCCACAGACACAGAAGAAAAAGGGTGAAAGAAAAAAAGGAGACTAATTCACACAATTTATTACATAATCCACAGGAACATCAAACACCAAGAAAAAAGTTAAAGTGGAAACTTACAATTACCTGCTGGTCTGGGGGAATAAACTCGAGAGCTTTCTGGATGACCCGACAGCCATACATCTGCAAAGCCAGGGATAAAACATGCCCACGAATTCTTTCTGCCAACGCCAACTTCTGTTCAAGGCTACCAAACTGGAAATCAAACAGAAGCACCAGGGTCACTCTCAGGAAAATCAAGCTCAAAATTAAGAAAAGACAAGCAGTACACCTTCTATAGGTCCATTCACTAGGGTTTTACCTTCTACCCTTAATTCAGTTTTCTTAAAATAAATATATCATTGGTTTAATTGAGGCCAGAATCTAAGAGAGATGGCCTTATAAGTCAAAGAACATAAGAATGTCAATGATTCTGGAAGAAATCATTACCATGGATGTTTATATACCCCATACTGGATGTATTTATTGGGCGGTCCGCCATGGGCAGGAACAGAGAGCACAAGCACACATGCAGTGCTTAAAGTGTGGAAACTCCCTGCACCAAGGTAACCTGGCAACTTAAGTTAATCATTTTGGAGAGTTATTTGGGGACTGAGAATTGACTTACAAAAGGTCACCAAGTATCAAGGTGAGGACCCAATTCCTTCAAAGATCAAAGATGGACTGTGCACAGTATTTATAACTCCATTTTTACAAATGAAGAAACTGAATGACTTCCCCAGGCCACACAGCTAACTAAACACAGGAGCTAGGATTGAAGCTCAGATCTTTCCTAAGTTTAGCACTTATACTGTACCACACCCAAAGGAATAGCCTTTTTAATGGTCATTACTATTCTCCATTTGTCAAAAATTTGTAGGGTCCAGGATAGCAAAGATGGGTACCTTTCCAACTTCTGTTAGATCTTATTTTTTTAATTTTCTTAGTTTCAAGCTAGGTAACACTGGATACCGAGCATTTATTTAAATATGAGAGAGTTCATAATAAATATAATATAGTAGGCTATGTGTAGGCAACATGTCCAGGACTGGAGATTCAAAAAAGGGCAAAAGGCAAACAGTCCCAACTCTCAAGGAGAATGCTGAGTGGATAGAGAAAGGCAATTAGGTAGCTTAGTAGGTAGAGCTAGGCTGGGAGGTGAGAGGTCCTGGGTTCCAATCTTGCATCAGACACTTTCTTAGCTGTGTAACCCCGGACAATTCATTTAACCCCATAGAGTCGTTAATAAGACTTTAGTAGAAAGGATTAAAAAAAGGGTAAGAGAATCAGCAATATTAGGACCCTCTGAAAACAAACAAAAAAAAAAAAACTTTAACCTATTCTGAAGGTTTTAAATGGACTGACAGCAATAATTCTTAAAGAGCACTTTCAAGACAGAGATTCTTAATGTTTGTGCCCCTCCCCACTATTACCCTCCCACTGGACATTTGGTCATTTTTTAAAATTATCAGTTACAAATTCTCTTCCTCCCTTCACCCCCAAAAAGAGGAAATATGATACTCATTATACATAAATTATAAAAAATATATGTTCACATTCTCGGTGTTCTAAGGGGAGAAGGGGGGAAGAAGAACTTCAGTCTGCTCTCTACGTGGAGGTGAATGGCATTTGAGTCCTAAGAAATTATGATGAATCAGTGTGTTGATCAGAGCCACTTAAGATTTTTACAGCTGATTACCTTAACAACATAGCTGTTATTGTGTAAATCAGTCTCCTAGATTTACTCACTTCATTTTGCATCAGTTTATGCAAGTCTTCTTGGGTTTTTCAAAAGCACCCCCTTCATCATTTCTTACAGCACAACAGTACCATCATATTCATATATCATAATTTGTTCAGCAACGTCCCAATTGATGAGCGTTCCCTCAATTTTTCCCATCACAAAAAGTGCTGTTATAAATAGTTTTGTACACATGGATTGCTTTCCTTTTTATTCAGTATCCTTGGTATACAGACCTAATAAGAGGTTTTGCTAGGTCAAAGGGAATGAATAGTATAGTCCTTTTGAGCTAGTTTCCAATTGCTCGCCAGAATGACGGGACCACTTCATAATTCCACCAAGTACTAATGTACCTGTTTCCTCATAACCTCTCCAGCATTTGTCATTTTCCTTTTCCGTTAGTCTAATGAGCATGAAGTGATACCTCAGAGTTCTTTTAGTTTGCATTTCTCTAATTATCAGTGATTTACTGCCATATTTAAAAAGATTGTTGGGCATCTATCATTTGTGTGGGCTCTTTAATACTATCAAAGAGAAAAAAAAACATCTACCATTAATAGGAGATGCAGAAGGCAGACAAAAGGTAAATCAAAATAGAATACACCATGAAAATGTTCATCTGAAAAATCTTACAACAGACTTACAACAATAAATACAATTAAGCAGAGGCTAGGGCTTACTTCAAAGAATTTCTGAATAACATAGTTCCCAAAGACATCGACCATTAGCTGGTAGGCAGCCTGCAAAATTTCATTAAAGACGAGCTGGCGTTCGGCTGGTGTGGCACGCTCTAGCTTCAGCTGAATGAATCTGAAAACGGATGGATAAATACAAAGGGATCATTTCAGGTGAGGTGTAGCAAGCACTATGAGATGAGTAGAATAAAGAGTATACATTGATATAAACCAGGTATTATTTGGATTGTATTAGGCAGAGATAGGGTATTAAAGGGAATGCTAAAGAACACTTCAGTAAAGCAAAAAAGGTTTTTGCAAAGTGAATAAGCCCTATCTAATTTATCTGGGCTTGTCTTTCTCCTTGTTTCTTTCTTTAAAAAACAAACAAACATTTTTTAAAGTACAGATTTCCATTGCTCCAGCTTTCTAAAAGCAAAGGTACACACTCAACACACTGTGGAGTTGGTTTACTTCTCCCCAAAAACAAGCCCATGAAAATATTCAAGAGCCCATCACACTGGATTCATGCCCGGTCTCAACTCCTTGTAACAAGCTAACACAACGCAAGGCAGAAGTCGATTACAATGAAGAATTAATAACAGATACTGCAATAACTTCTTTCTAAATCCATGTCCCCAAGGCTGAACAAATCACACCCTGACTTTTCCACATGTGGAAATAAGACCAGAACATCTATATACATCTCCTCTTAAGATTGATCTATAGATATTCTATCTAGGAAAAATCTCTTGAGTACTGGCAGACATAACATGAAAGCATTTCTATCTTAATGAACCGGATCTGGCAAAGGCTCAAGGGAAGAAAATGCCAAATCTTGGCTACTTGTCCATGTCATCTCTCAACATCACAGTTAAATAATGAAGGACAAAGAGAATGAAAAAAAGAAAATAAGTCCTCATTTGTCATTTGATTTTTTTTTTTAAACCCAGACCTTCTATCTTTGAATCAACACTGTGTTTTGATTCCAAAGCAAAAGAGCAGTAGGGGTTGGGCAATAGAAGTGACTTGCCCAGGATCACACAGCTAGACATGTTTGGAGGCTAGATTTGATCTTAGGATCAAATCATCTCTAGGTCTGGCTTTCAATCCACTAAGCCAACCCCACCCATCTCAACATTTGTTATTAGTAAATTTTTTAAGCCTTTTAAAATTGGTCCTACCCTTCAAATACTTCCATTACTAAAACACAAAATGATGATTGGGGAAAAAAGCTTTATTTATAACCTGAAGATATCTGTGCCCTGACATGGTTGGTTAGCCAAGTTTTTAAAAACATTGACTAGTCACATGCATACATACATCTATCTTTAGATCATACATGATCTATCTTTATCAGTCACTAGGGCCCATTTCCCCATTAGAAAACACTGCCCTATTTTTAAGCAAGGTAGCCCCAAACAAAAAGAAAGATTTCTAGGATAGTTCCTTTTCTAGCTATGCAGTGTACTCAGAAGAGAGAACATCCAAAAGAAAAAGAAAATAAAATACATAACGTAAATTTGGGAAAGCTTAAGTATAGTTTTGAAAAATTACCCTGTCTACGTACACAGGACATAACAGTTGCCCAGAGCTGTCCAGAACATTCCCTTGCAATTTCTTAAAGAGCTCAGGTCCTCACCTGGACCCATGCTGGTCTTGAGAAAATTCCATGATGTGTCCTGCAATCTCCCGAAGTTGTAAGTTGGGGTAGCGGTTATTGCGGAAGTCCTCCAAAAGCCTGCTCCGGCCAGAGGGCATGACGTCTGACAGGCCATAGCGAATGCGAGAGGAAGGGAACAGAGCACTACTAGGGCTAAACAGGCTAGACGCGCTGCTTGCACTCCGGTACTTGGCTTCAGCTCCAGGAGCCGCAGAGATGTATCTTCCGCTGCCATTGGTAAGCCCTCCTAGTGGACAGAACAGAAAGAGTGAAAGAATCATTCAACAGGTCTCTTAAGAACTCTTAGGAATGGGTTAGGAGACACGGGGAATGAGACCTCCTGTTGAGGGAATAAACCTAAGCTAGCTAACAAATCTTGTTTCTTTTCCAGCTTCTTGATTGAATTACGCTTTGACTGATGTGGAAGGGACAGCAGACTATGTTCAGGCACCTCCCTGAGGAGGGGATGAGCTCCTCATTGATGGCTATGGGTTATTAATGGACAACAGCTGATAGTACCTGGTAACTGAATTCTATCAGACAGCCTCTCTTTCCTCTGCGGTTCTAAACTAATGACCCTGTGGACTAGGTACCTGATCCAATAACATTAAGGAGGAAGACCATCAGAACAAAAAGCCATGGGCTAGCCAAACTGAGGAGAATGGTGATAGGGGAGAGAAAGGTACAAAAACAAGATAGCCAGAATGTTTTCTTATTCTGAGACACAGAACCAGCCTAAAAAAAACCAGGTGTGCCAGGCAAGGAGAGTGGATGGCAGGTGAAGGGACCCAAAGTACCATAAACTGATATACTCTGGTCAATATCATGCTATCATGAGACAGATGTCGCTATTCATCAATTATGATAAAGAACAGCTTAAAAAATCCCATTTAGACAGTAGCTCTGGTCTCTAACTTCTAATTTCACGTGGAAAGTATGATAGTGATTCAAAGGCTTTCTCAGGGTAGGAGAGAATGCAACAATGTCACTTAAGACTTGTGTTTAGCTTGTGTCTTTTAAAAACCTATCCTATTCTTGCTGGTCTTCCGCTGTGGAGCTCCATTGAGTAGGGCACATTTTATGTGCGGTTCAGCGCTCACTATGCATCTCTGGCTTTTCAGAATGTACTGGGCAGCTGCAGTGGGACCCAAAACAAACCAGGTGCAACTGGAGGACAGTTTCCCTGTGAGCTTTCATTACTTTACTACTTAAAGGGGGTTACCCAGTGAAACCCTGTAATATAGACATCTTTTTTATAAAAAAAATCACACTTTTAAAATCTAGGAGAAAACATTAAATTAGAAAAACAAACAAAAAACAAGCCAGGAAACAGTTTATGTGGGAATGGGGCATTAAAAATTCCACCTCTATAGACGAACAAGTAAGATTCACTCAACAGCTTACTGGATTGTTTTCCCCCATTCAGCACTGGGATGATCAAGCTTTTACGTCACAGGGAAAGATCACAATCTTCATGCTTTGTGGTCACATACTACTTTTCATTGTGAGATGAAGAATCTTTTAAATGAAGATGAAAGCCTGAGCAGAGTACCAGGGAGACCAGTGGTTTTTCCACCCCAAGGGCCATAACCAACAGGAATGGAAGCTTCCTTCAGTAGACAGTGATGGAAACATATATCTGTCTGACAAATGGAGAATCAGAAAGTGCTAAGCTACTCGAGTTCCCCGACTAACTCCAAGTATCAGGCTATACTATTTCTTTCAAAATGAGAAATATAAGAAAGCAATGAATAAATAAGCTCAGAAGACCAAATCAAAACACAAATATTTGCTCTCTTAATGTACAGACCAAACAAGTCATAACACAAGTAAAACATTTCACAAATATTCATTTCCTCCTACATTTCAGCCAAATGAAACACCAAGGAGTTATTTTGTTAAATGGCTAGTATAATGGGATGAAGATTAGAACTGTGAGTGAGAGAAACAGTGTTTCACTACGCTATGTCTAGATATCCCTGAGCACCCTTCTGGATTTTTTCATTGCTCATTCCACCAGTACATATTACTTTGGATAACCTGCATTTGGAGACAAACTCAAAAACTAATGACTTCAATAGGCCACTTTTCCCCCCTATTTCAATAGCTGTAATGCGGAGTTATTTGCGGAGTTCACAGAATCATTAGAGTTGGAAGAGACATTAGAGGCTACCCAACACAAGCTCAGAATTTAACAGTACAGAAAATTGAGACCCAGAGAGGCTAAAAAAATTTAAATTTCACTTTTCTTTAAAAGTACCTCTATATGTGTGTGTGTATGTGTGTGTGTGTGCATGCGTGTACATACACACGTTGCCTTTCTTGGGAATACAATAAGCCACACCAGGGCAAGCAGTATGCACAGCATTTTTCTTTGTATTCTCAGGACCCAGCAAATAACATGTATCTAATGAGGGTAAATTGATATATTACCTAGGATCACATAGGAAATAACAGAAATAGGATTTGAATTCCTGGACTCACTATTCCTATGCTCACTACTGTGGCATAGTCAAAGGCTGAGATGCTAAGCAGAAGTCAGTCAACCTCAGTCTGCAGTCAATTTTCACACATGGAAATTTTCCTTCAATGAGGGATTATTTCTCTTGGTCAATCCAATGCACCCAAATATATCACTATATTTTAATTTTGAAACTAACTGGAATATGAGGTCTGGCAGCCATCTGGCATATTCACATGAGAAGATGAAGAAAACAAGCCGCCGTCCAAAGAAAAACAACATCCCATAATTCCCTATTTTGAAGATAGAAGCAGAAAAAGAGGAAGGAGAAAGCTGAATCCAATATGCAAGAAGAGACATGAGGAGGCATGCTGTGGCCACCCGCAGCACCATGGACCAGGAATTCCCACCTTCCCCCCAGACACACACACTAAGAGGGTGAAGAGGCCAGAAAAGCAACTGCAGGCAAAGACACCAGAGCAGAGGGAAGGGAAAGGCAGGAGAATGTCCTTGTACTCCTCAATCTCCTGTATGGGTCAGGAAACAGCTCTCTCCTGAATGGACATGATGGAAAATGTCACTGCCCACCTGAGGGGCAGCCTGGGGAGAAGGACAAGCCAAGCCCAGAAATGAAGAGGAGGAGAGAAGGGAAGAGCACGGGACTTGAGATGGTCCCTGAGACAAGTGGATGTTCTTTTAACATCAATCATCTCCTAATGAAGCCAAATGGCTACGAATCACAGAATACCAAGATCTCAGAAGAAGACCCAAAGAACAATGCAAAGAGATATGGTGGATTCAAAAGTGGATGCAGCATATTATGATCTGCATACCAGATGATTAGGGGGAAAGAAATGTATAAATGGAAAGTGAACAAGTCACGTAAGAATTCGAGGAATAGCAGATGGGCTGTGGGAGAGCTACACTCGTAATATTAACAGGTTGAAAGAACTCCAGGAAATTAAGTAATTCCCCTGTGGAGGATGAAAAGAAGATAATGACCGAAAAATCTCACAGGATGAAAAAGCAATGAAGAGTTGCAATCTATGCTAGTGGAGGGACTAGAGTACCCACGTGATTATAGATCAAATGAGTTCCAAAACCTGACACTCCACTATGGGAATCAGAATGCCAAAAAGGAGAAAAGGTAGTCGATGGAACCAAAGTGGTACATTGCTGGCCTGGAGTCAGGAAGACCTGAATTCGAACTTAGCCTCAGAGACTTACTAGCAGTATGACTCTGGAGGGAGGGGCAAGTCACTTACTTAACCTCTGTTTGTCTCAAATAGCATCTGCCTCCCCGGGTGGTTGTGAGAGTAAAATGAGAATTTCTGTAAAGTTCTTTGCAAACTTAAAGTCCTTAAAGAGTTTAGAAGTGCTAATTATTATTATTATTGTTGTTGTTGTTGTTGTTGTTGTTGTTGTTGTCAATGTTACTTGTTCCAAAGGTCTTTCAAGCCTAAAGAAGTATTCCCAAATTCTAGCATACTGAGAAGTTTGATAAGGAAATACATTTTTATAGGGGTAGCTAGATGGCTCAGTGGATAGTGGTCCTGGGTTCAAACCTGGCCTCAAGACACTTCCTAACTGTGTGGCCCTGGGCAAGTCACTTAACCCCAGTTGCCTAGTCTCTACCACTCTTCTGTGTTGGAATTGGTTCTTAGTATCGATTCTAAGAAAGGTAAGGACTTTAAAAAAAAAAGAAAGAAAATACATAGTATCCCGATCAAGAATAGACTTCAATACTAACTCAATCTGAGGCTTCCATCTTCAACGTTTATAATGTGCCCTCGTGATTCCTTATTTTATGAACCACCCTCAATCATCCTTCCACTATCGTACTAAAAAATGGGATAATACCCACAGAAGAGTAAGAGATAGGTGTGTATTAAGCACCTAAGATGATGAGCCAAGAATTGCGTTAAGCTCTTTACAAACTTGGTCTGATTTTAGCCATACAACCCTGAAAGACAGAAGACCTCCATCTAACAATTGAAGAAACTAAGGAAAACAGAGGTTAAGTGACTTGCCCAAGGTCACACAGCCAGTAAGTGTCTGAGGCAAGATTTCCAGAAGCCCAGCTCTCTCTGTTCGCTGTACCACCTTGATAAAAACAAATCTGGGGACCATAAAAGTGTACTTCAGCCAGTTGTATGGCAAGAGCTAGAAGAAGCAAAGATATCCAGGGAGTAAGGAGACCAGGCTTTCAGTTGTAGCCCTACTGATTCCTTTGGAGATTCCCTAGCCACGAGGTTGCCAGACAAGATATGCACATTAGACAATGTGGGGCTTTAAAGAATAATGGAGATCACTTCCCATTAATGTACTTCCCAATCCTACAAACTCCAGTATCGAATTCTGACACTGGATACAAATTAGAAATCATCAGGAACCCAAAGTACACTGCAGCAGGGCCAAGTCTACAGGGACAGAGCTGACCCTCTCAGGGAATCAAGTGGCTGCTCACTGCACCTGCAAAGTATTTCTGAGATGTGCAAGAGGACAAGATAGGGCTAATAACAGCTCTTACCCAGGTTCAGACTTGAAGAAGATCCATGTGAAGAGAGAGAAGGAGGTGGTGTCTGGGAATGCCCTGGCCCCTGACTAGGGAGAGGCATTCCGACAGGTCCAGGAGAGGAAGAAAAGCCAAGGCCATTATAAAAACTGTGTCCAATGGGGGTCAAACTGCTGGATGTTCTCTTATATAGGTCACTGCTGCCAGTCAGGGAGTCTCGGCGGGAGCCACTACCAGTATTTGAGTTTGCCACTAAAATAGAATTGAAACAATGTAGATTAGAGCAGCCCTAGGGCTTTAAGAACAAAGCCAATGTCATGCTTCTACAACATGGTACATTATAACCTGGTCTGGGTTCTTCCCTTCTACACCCTCTGCCCACCTGTCACCAGGGACAGCAAAAAGAGGGGTACAGAATGCCAAGAGAAAGGAGAGCTGACCCAAAGCTGGCTGCTCCAAACACCATAGTCCTCAGCAAACAGCCCGACTAGACTCAGGCTGTGTTGTATGGTGGAAAGAGAAAACTCTCCTGGACAAATGCGGACTCCACAGAGGAAAAAACAACAGATGAGGAGAGAGCCTGCCTCGGCCGGCTTGTAGATTCTCAACAGCAGCAGTGTGACTGGGCTCCATGGGACGGTTGGACCATATTAAAAAAAAACTTGGGCACTGCGAGATTGCCCCTCCCAAACAGCCCCGATGCTCGGTCCAGGAAGCAGACTCTGACCCTCCCTAGCCAGGCGGTGACAGCCTCGGTTTGCACTTAAGGATGCTGGGTCCCAAAGATCACAACACAGCTCACTAGCGGCTCTCTTCCTGCTCCGCATTTTTCCCAATTCCATGACTTATAAGCACCTCAGTGTAAACACTCCTTGCAATGGGCCACAACAGCAACCTGTCACCTATGACATAACAACTCGTCCCCTTTGAGGTCCTTCTAGATAACGTGCTGCTGAGGCAGTTTGGGTCCATCTTCCTCACTCTCTTCCACTACTGAAATGTCTAAAGATTTTGGCACCTTCTTTCCTACACAAGAATGAGCTCTACGAGGCTAACTGATCTAGTCTCTAGAATGAAACAACTAAATGGGTGTGAGAGACAGTAGTAACAGTAGCAGCAGTAACGGCAGCAATAGTAGTAGTAGCAGCAGTGGTAGTAATAGTAGCAGCAGCAGCAGCAGCAATAGCAGTAGAAGCAGCAATGGTAGTGGCAGCAGCAGCAGCAGCTAGCATTTATATAACACTTTAAGGTTCGCAAAGTGCATTACATATTTTCTCCTGTGTGTGATCCTCGCCATAACCCTGTAAGGTGAGCACCAGTACTATCCCCATTTTACAGATAAGAAAAGGGAGGCTAAGAGACAGATTAAGTGATTTGCCCAGGGTCGTCACTTAGCTAGTAACTGTTGGAGGTCGGATCTGAACTTAGGACGTTCTGACTCCAAGTCAGATGCTCCATACACTATTCCACTTATTCCCAGAACAGGAAATAAAGCCCTTATCTATACAACCAGAGAAAGAAGATTCATAACGTCTCAGAGGAAGCAGAGTAACTCAGGCTGCTTTTTCCCTGTTGAGGACACATTCTCAGTGGCTTTGGCCCACACAGGTTCATGTAATATTTCAGGGCTCCATCAAGACTAGAACATGACATTGACTCTTAAGGCACCTCAAAAGCATGATTTCTACCTGCAGTTCCAAATCCTCCAAGAGCTGACCCCAGAGTGGCTCCAAGAGAGCTGCTGCTCCCGAATCCAAGGGATGTGTTGGCAGGTTGGGCAGAGCCCTGAGAAAAGAGGGAGCTACTTTGGGAATTACTGCTCAGAGAGTTGTTGCCATAAAATGAACTGGACGCCAAGTTGCTGTTGGGTTGCTGCTGGGGCTGGGGCTGAGGCTGCTGAGTTCCCAATGGGCGGAATGGTCCATTTGTCGTGCCTGCAAGACCACCAGCCGCACCATTTGCAGAAGCTGCTGCGGCTGCGACAGCTACAAATAAGAAAAGCAAACAGAGAGGATTAGGGGAATGAGCTCCTGTTCCCAAATCACTTTTCTCCTTCTTGGAGACATCAATTTACAAAGAGACTCTATTGCATCAGGACAGAATCTAATGCATAAACAATCATACACTTGAAACGAAAAGGGACTGAAGAGGTCATTTGATTCAACCTCCTACTTTAGAAAGCAAGCCACTGAAGCCCAGAAAGAAGTGACTGACTCAAGGTCATGGGGATAGTAAATGGCAAAGCTACTATTTAAATCCCCGGTCTTCTGGGTCCAAATGCAACCTTCTTATGAGACATCTCCCAAGGTCCCCTTTATTATGCCTCTTTTCAGTCTCATGGCCTCCATTCTTGGATCAAATAGGCGAAAAAATGGGTGTAACTTTAAGTTAAAAAGAGGCAAAATGCTGATCATTAAGGAGAAACTTACTAGTTCAAAAGCAAAATGAGCAATTTCAGAAAGTGGGGAACTCACTATCATTAGAAGTTTCCAAGTGGAAGCTAGAGAACTACTTATCAGGATTTTTGTGGACAAAATTAATATTTAAGTAAAGGGTGGATTAAATGCCTTTCTGGATCCCAACCATACTATTTGTTGCTGAGGACTAACAAAACAAGTCAATAGTTTGGTTCCCCCTATTTCTTTTCTTTTTTTTAAATTTTCCATGATTAAATGATTCCTGTTTTCTCCCTCCCCCATCCCGGAGTTGAAAAGCAATTCATCTGGGTTTCATAATATAAAATCACTTGAATGGTTCCCCATTTCTGTGTAGGGGAAAAAAAGTCACTCCCATTTTTAAAGACTCAGGAGTGTATAAAACTCCCAAATAAAATTCAGCCCAGCGACACTTTACAAGGACATCCTATTCTGTACTACACTCCTGACTGTGCTCAACTGGAGAACGGTTTGACGTTGTAATTCATTATAGGAGTAAAAATGAGTAGTTCCATTTTGACAGAGAAAGACTAAGTAGAAATTCTCTTTGCTTAGCCCACAGAGATAGGGGGTTTGAAAATATTAATTTACACAGAATGAGAAACTCTGGATATCCATAATTATTACTATAGAATGTTATGGGCATAAGCCAGTTAGATTCCAACTAAATAGTATGAATAGGGCATCTACAATTACTGAATCTCCTTTAATCCCCCGCACAAGTCAATGCCAAAGGTGATGGCTGTTTCACAATTGAGGAGGAATAAAACAGGTTATTTTTAAACCATCTAAGGAAAAACACCAGGTAAGCCTCCCACTCCCATCTCTCTTTATTAAAGCAATTCACCAAGATGCACTCCTGTGAGTGGTTAAAAGGTATACCTGCTTGCGCTGCTGAGGAGCTGATGATGACGGGGGCAGGGGCCACGAGGCGGACAGGAGCTCCCAGGCCATTCCTAGCCCCAGCATTGACAACAAGGGCCCCAGTCTGGTCATAATAAGCAGCTGGTGCCAAGACAGGATACCCTGGAGGTGGAAGCAAGGAGGGAATAATAGCTCAACCTTAAGAATGGAGATAGCATCAATGATATGACTCGCACTCACGCACGCGCACACATACAAAAACATAGTCCTGAACTCAAAAGAGTTTAATCGTCAATACATTTTTACTCATGATTTCAACAACTATGATTAAAAACTGACCACATACATGTGAACATCCCAACTGAGGGGAGGTCATTAGTGCTTTCTGACTGCTAAAGAACATTCTCTAAAACTGACTGCTCTAGAAACATAACAAGAAACACTTGCGCTACATTGGGAAAACAATGAACACTATTTTACCACTTGTGGCAGAGAGTTAGTTTTGTCCTTTTCCAAGTCAGCCTAGATTGCTATGTACAGGGAAGCATTTGCACATGAACTGCCATTTTTTATGATTCCCAATTCAATAGCCTTTCACCTCCAGGATGCCACTTTTTTTGCAAAGCCCTTGATTAAATAACAGTTTGCACACAGAAAAGGTTTCCCCAACAATTCTGCTTTTTCAGTAAAATCTATACCTCTACCAACATCTCTGAGGGATGTGAAGAAAGGCAAGAATCTGCCCAACCAAACCATTCATTCACTGCTACTGGAAATCATATGAAGGACACGGTTGGCTTTAGAATGGAGCCTGAACAAGAATGCTAGTCTTGGCAAACAATTCAGATGAACCACAATTCCTCGCTCTTTGATGAAAGATTTTAACATTGCAGAAAACTGAAGATAGCATTTAGACCAAAATGTGAAAACCCTAATGTGCCCACCTGACAGGACCAAACATTAAAAAGTTAAAGACAGGCTCAGAACCAATGAGTACAATCAAGAGCTCTCATCAATGAGTTGTCTCAGTGAGGGCAAGTGTGTCATCCCAGCCAGTCTTCAAAGATTTCAATGGCCCACCTACAGTTGACTCTCACTGAGAGTCTAGCTACCTCTTGGTAATACCAAGAGAAGATAAATGAAGTCATACCTGGCATCCCTGCAGCCAACCCCTGCCCAAATGCAAGAGCAGAGTTTACTGCAGCAGCAGCCACTAGTGGATCAGTTTGCTGGCCTTGCTGGTTTTGATTTGGGGTCAAAGGGCGTTGGCTGGCACCTCCACGAAGAACCTAGAAGCAAGGTAGAAAACAGATCAGCTCGTTCCTCCTTACCAGAAGCTTCAAATGACACATGCTGGGAAAGATCTGTGTTAACATTATGTGACCAGGCAAACAGGACAGGATAATTTCCTATGCATTCATTGATGAGAATGTATTTTTTACCTTTAAAAAATAGATTGTTCGTTATGTGGAATGGTTCTCCCCAAAGAGAAATATCAAGGGAAAACAGAAGGGTAAAGAAAAAAAGGAAAAGACACCATTAACAACTTTTCAAAATAAACAAGCAAAAAGAATGGGAAATCAAAAACCAGAAGAAATTCTCCAAAAACGGAATCACATAAAAGGTGAGAGGATGTAACAAGAACAACTTCCACTAACATTTATGCAGCATGTTAAGATTTGCAAAGTATTTCCTAGATAGTTTTTTCATTTTATTCTCAGAGAATTCTCCAAATATCCTATGAACTCTGGATTCTCTTTTCTTCTATAAAGATACCCTTTGACTTACACTGTCCCCTTCCAAAAACCCCTCCCTACACTCTGCCTTTCCCTTGACTTGTTAATTTCTAACATTCTTATTAAGTTCAAAACAGAGATGACCACTCCCCCCCATGAGGTTCTCTCTGTCCTAACACCCCCCCCAAAAAAATTGGTACAGATATGCTTCCATTTTTGTCCACCCTCTCTCCAAAGAATTTTGCATGCTATAACTGGGAACTGTCTATATCCCATCCTCATTTTAGGATGTGAGCTCCTCCACAGTAACAATTAACCTAACACTTTCCATAAAGCACCTAAGGGTACTCTTCTGTGCATGGGAGTGGCTCAATAAACTACTGCCCCAGAGGCTACACAGTCAAAAATTAGTAAAATAAATCATGTATTACAAATATGACATAGAAGATCTTCTATCTTCACTAATAAAAACATACAAATGGATGAGAACAGTATGTAAAAGATGCACGTATACCCTACTAGTGCTTTTATAAAATGATAGAATCTATTAAAAAGGAAATCTATGAGTATGTCATAAGAAATCACATTTATTGGAATTCAACCCTAAATTGTTGTAAAAACAAAAAAGGGGGGGGGGCCAAGAAATGGGACTCAAAAATATATACTGATGGAGGTAGCTCGGTGGCTCAGTGGATTGAGAGCCAGGCCTGGATTCAGGAAGTCATGGATTCAAATCTGTTTTCAGATACTACGTAGCTGTGTGACCATGGGCAAGTCACTTGTTTGGCTCTTACTACTGTTCTGCCTTGGAATTCATACCTAGTATTGATTCTAAGACAGCAGATAATGCTTAAAAATAAAAGCCAAAAAATAAAATGAGAAAATGGACTGTGTTGTCTCTCATCCTTTGTGATGCCTTAAATGATCTAAGAAATAGGTTCCCCTATTCCCCTCTTTCCCTCACTCCATCACCTACCATCTATCAAACAACCCTGTAACAAATTAAACAGGCTTCATTCACATTGGAAATTCTCCCTCCTCTACAAGAGCCTGCGTTGGGGCTACCATTCCATGCCCATACCAGCCAAGCTCATTTCACTACAGACTCCACGCCTGACACTCCAGAATTTTCCTACTTGCCCCTACTCCAAATGTAAGAAATCTCCCTTTACCCCTCACTTCCAGCTCTCTTTTTAGGAGTTGCTCTCTCCCCAACACATCCTCCCACTTAAAATTCAGGGATAGAGACTGCCTGTTTTTAGTTGTATCTGGACTATTAGCACTCAGCACAGACAGTGCCTGAAACAATCAGCAGTTAAAATATAAATTATCTATTCACGCCCTTTCCATTGTCCATCCTCCCCCACCCGTACAAAGAATAGCCCAGGAGATCTTATCTTAGCCCATTTTGTGTCATATATACCTCCAGAAGCCTGGTAAAGCATAGAGACTCCTTTTCAGAAAAAAAAAGTTTTTAAGTTAAGAAGATGAAATACATACAAATTATGGAAGAAACTAATTCTTTCAAAATACACTTTTCAAATAAACCTTTTTTTTTAGTTCAGACCACAAGTCAGAACCCCTGGTTTAGATGCAACTGTTAAAAATAAATCTCTAACTCTGCCTCATATAACAAAAAGATCAAAAATCAACATTCTTATTCAGAAAAGGGCTAAACAGAGAATCACTTCTGTGCTAAAATGCACATATTTTAAAAAGCCAGGTGGAATAAGAAGAGAACAAAAACATGAAGTTTACACAATGTGCAGAGGAGGTAGGTTATAAAAACAATTTGATGTGTGGAATTTTCTATAATTGTTCTTTTTAGTCTGTAAATACACAAAATAAAATGATGTCTTTAGGGTCCACCCACATGATCAGGACAAGCTAAACAGCTCACAAAACTGCTTATAGCAATACAACTAGGATTTGGAGTTACTTCATCCTTACTTGCTTATTGACAATAAATCGACCATAAAGTGGTATTGATGAAAAATGGGTAAGGCCTGGCAGATGTGCTCAGCAATAAATAGGAAACATGGTCTTCTCTAGACCACTGATCGCTACCGGCTCCCCGATCCACCCTCCCATAAACAAGGTCCAGAGCCCACCAACAAGTAAATTTTAGGGAAGAAGCCAGAAAAGGGAAAACTCTAGCTCTGAGCACAGCACTGCTCTGAATACAATAACACTCAATGAGCTCATTCATTTTACTAAAGAAACTAAAGCCCAAAGAGGTGCCACTATTAGCACAGCCCAGGAAAGAGAACAGCTGAGAAGGGCTCAAACCCAGGTCCTGATGAGCTTGTTCCATAAAGTCGTGGTGGGTTGAACAATTGCTACTTATCTTTCCCACTTAGCTGTAGAAGAGGACCACACGCTGTGCATCTACAAGTGCTTTCTTCTCATACCATTTTTTTCCTTAATTTCAAATTTTACTGTAGATAGACAAAAGATTTTTAAATTCGATGGTCGTTGGAGAAATAAATGGAAGATCTGTATGTCAGAAAGCATACTAATTGCTGTGTATAAGAGTTAAATAATATGGAATTAAAACAAGTCTATAATGAATGAGCATTAAATTGAGATAAAAGAGATAAAAGATAGCTTCCTTGAGGAAAACTTTGGTTGTATTATTTCCTCAATATACATTGAGAGAACAAAATGCAAAGGTTCTACAAAGCAGGCCAAAAGGCGATATACAAAGGTGGATGTACTAAATGAATGTTGTTGTACAGGAGTCCACAAACTGAGGATTCTTCCAATCTGGGTCCAACGATCTTGTGACCTTCTGAATAAGGTGGTTCAAGTCTCTGTCAATTTATGAGTTCAGCCAAGGAATACACCAATATTGAATTATTCACTTCCTCTTTCTGGCCTTTTTGAGACACATGACTAAAAATGATAATCGTGAATTTAAGAATATGATGTCTTACCACATACAAAGCAAGTTGTCAAAGATGACAAAAGCTTTGAATGGTTAATGCTTAGGGCTGTATAAAGACAACAACGCTACTACGCTGTGGTAGGAACCATGAATTAGTCAGACAATTCTGGAAATTGTGACTATTTCTGAGAAAAATGACAAAAAATTTCATTGTGGTTGTGCCAAATTCCACTAGGTATAATAACCTAAAAAGAATGATACCCTGAACAAATTTCAGCTAGGTCCTGTTAAGTGTGAATAATGAATTGTGTGAAATGGTCACATTACTTGAATTCTCATTGCATATTTCCCCTGCATTAGAACCAATTAATTCCCATACATAATTAAGACTTAGTACGTCTTCTCTTCCTCCTTTCCCTCCTTCTCCTCCACCACCAAAATATTTTTTGTAATACTTTTGTAGTAACAAAGAATTAGAAACAAGTAAATGCCCATAGATTACTAAAGGAAATGTGGAATTATAGGAAACTACAAACATACAACTGTGCGATCAACATGAGGAATAGGGGAAGCATGTTATGATGTACCGCAAAACAAAGTAAGCAAAAGCAGAACAGCAATATTCACAATGACTGTCACAGAACCACAGAATTTTGAGAGTCAGAATGGATTATCCATAGTTTCTACGGAAAGGGATTCCACTAAAGCCCAAAATAGTCCATTCCACTTGTTAACAAGTTTTCCCAAATATTCTGATATAAATGTGCCTCAAAGCCACTTTCATACATTGCTACAGATTTTGGGGGTCACTAGGTCGTTCAGTGGAAAGAGCTCTGATCCTAGAGCTGAAAGAACAGAGTTTAAACTGTCCTCAGCAACTTATTATTTGTGCTACCCGGAACAAGCCATTTATTCCTTGCCTGCGTGAAACTAGAGAAGAAAAAGGCAAACTACGCCAATATCTTTGCCAAGAAAATACCATAGATAGTTAGTTCCTAGGAACATGAAAGCCTGACATAACAGAATAAGAACAACAGTAAATCCTTTGGGAACTCATAAATAAACAAAAAAATAGATAAATGAATGAATCAGTGAATGAATAAAATGAACACACAAACAAACAAAAACCAAAGAAAAAATCAAAATGAATGCTGTGAAATTACCATAACCAGTCACTTGTTCTCCTGGTGGTGAAGCTGTGAACTAGAATAACCATTCCCGAAAACAATTCACTACAGAAATTACTAAAATATATTTCATTCCTAGCAATCTCCAAGCTAGGCAGATACCACCAATGAAGTTAAAGACAGAAAGGCTCCATATGTACCAAAATTCCTAATAGCATTTTTTTTTTGGTGATAAGATTTCTCTCTCTTAATATCCTAGTTGTTCAAGTGCACACACTTCATATTTCCATTTCTTATAACATTTCAAGTCTGAGTGCACCATTGGGAACAATTCCCTTTTACCTCACTAGTATCACTTTCAATTGAGGTGGAAGTTTTGAGACCAAAGCTTGGCGTTTTACCTCCTCAATAAGCAGGGAAATTCAAAGCTTAAAAGGCCCTATATATAGACACACAAAGATACTTAAGAGTAGTTACTTTTATAGTACCCAAGAACTGGAAATAAAAGTTAGATGTCTCCTGATTGTGAAACAGTTTAATCAAATGGAGACCATTAATGTCATGGAATTATTAGTGCACTATTAAAAATGGTTACTATGAAAAATACTTAAAAGAACCTAAAGCAAAATCAACAGACAAAATAAACAGAACCAGTAAACAATACCCACGACTACAATGATGTAAATGGAAAGTGAAAAAAAAATCCTGAACCATAAGCAATTATGACCAAGCTAGGTCCCCAAGAAAAGAATATATCTTCTTCCTTTGCTACAATGAGAAATTATGGATATGTAATACTGTAAATAAAATCAAAGTATAAATGATGCATTGGTTAATTTTGATGAGGTACTTTTGACCACTTCCTTTCTTATTCTGATTCACAGGGAATGATACACTAGGTAGTACAGAGATGAAGGAGGGTTATATGTACAAATAGAATCAAAACATATATTTTTTAAAAAAAAGAAAAAGAAATTAAAGCTATGAGCTATAATGGGAAAACAGTCAAGATAGATTCCTTCATCCACATCTGTAGACTATCAACATAAGTCTAGATTTCACATTTCAACTTTTAACCAAGTACAATGAAACTACAATTTAAATGAGCATATTGAGTATAAGTGAAATGCTTCCTATATTTTCAAATGATAAATTTAAGTATTTAATCAAACGACATTTTTCAATGGAAAGGGGGAAGGGTAGGAGCGTGCCAGCACCCTGGCCTGAAATATTATTTGCTTAAATGAATAAATCACAATTATGTATATAACTTCACTAGCTCCTAGAATAAAAATATTATTATATATCTACCCTAGACAACACGCTGTAATAGAAAAAACTGGAAACAAAATAATGCCCACCAATTGGGGAATGACTAAATAAAGTTCTATGTTCTTTGAATGCAATGGATCATTAGATCACAGGAAGACCCATGGGGACATTATTGGTTATAAAGTCCAAGGTCCTAATTTTAGCAAAGAAGAAGCTGAAGGCACACAAGTAAAACTACTTGCATGAAGCAATGTAACGGAAACAGCTGAGCTAAGATTTGAAACTAAGTATTCTTTCAACTATACCCCATTATCTTATAAAAAAAGAACGAAAAGTCTGTTCAATTTCAGAATATGCTCAATTTTTCTAATTTTCTGATGGGAGAACTAAGTAAAAGAGACATAAAGTGCAGCAACGAGGCCACAGAGATAAGAAATATTTTTTTAAGTATATCAGAAAATCAAATAATGACAACATTTAACAAACATGAAAAAAGACTCAGACTCAAGAACCAAGCTTTGGCTTTCATATATTCCAACTGACCTATAGCCCATTATGTACCAGTTGTAAATGGTAACTGAGGAATGGGAGAGAAAACAGAAAGAAATATTAATAGGTACAGAGTGGTGGAGCAAATTCTTAAAAATACAGACAGGCAAAAGACACAAGACATGAGCCCAGAACGAAGTATAGTTCCAATACCTTCTCCTTCTTTCCCTCACCAACCTCCCCCTTATCTCTCTGTTAAAAAAGGCCTAGAACTACTCCACGTTTCTACAATTCTTCTCAGCAGCTATGAATTGACTCAAGTGACGAACATATCTTGTGAAGGTAGGTTCTGCTCAAAGGTCATTAGCTAACTGATAGTATGCAAAAGTGAATTTGCTACTTTTGGTCTCCTTAGGATGCAAGTGCTGCCTCTAGAGATCTAAGGAAGACAGGAGTGCAATAAAACCAATACAGGTACCAATGTCTTCATTTGAGATCCCAAATCATTTCAAAATATCAGCTATAAAAAGATATTCTAAATTCTACAAAATGCCTTTTTCTCTGAATGACAAAATTTCATTATTTTGATAATATTTTAATAAGTTGATAAAAAATGCAAGAATCCATAAATTGAATGGCAATATTTATTCAAATATTCATCAATTCTCTATGCAGATTATTAAAAATTGATATATGTATGTGTGATTACAGGTATGGAACATTGAATATAAAAGATTCCCTATGATGTATAGCTATAAATTGCAAATTCTTTTTTCTTCTACCTCTCCATTAAAAAAACAAAATAGGTATCAGAGAATGACACAGGAGATGGGGCAAAATATCAATGATAAAACACCTAAAAGATCATCTATATTTCTACTAGAAAGTGTTTTGATTATACATGTATTACTAGAAAACTACAAATGGAGAAAGAAAAGTTAAGAAATGCAAGACCATGGGCAGTATGAAGACTCTCCCCTGACCATTTTTAGATTTAATGACCAGAAGCATATATATGTCCCACTTACACTTGAGTGGAGGTCTGTGACCACATGTGCAATAGTGCATGACAAATAAGAATTGACTGACTGCCCCCTGGGCAGTCCTAAGCAAAGTTGTAGCTGTTAAGTGGTCCCCATAAAATGGAAGGAAGTCACAGGAAGTGACAAAAAGGAATGGTCTTTAAAAGTGCCAAGAACTTCCTGTAAACTGTAAGGATAATTTTAATGTTTTGACTTGAAATCTAAATATGTGGTCGCCATGGGAAATTCACAAATATGAAAATACCCAAGCATAGTTAGAGGCCTTGGCCAAAGAGGCCTCCCTGAGTCTAAGGGAAAAAGGGAGTCAGTCTTATCACTCACTACAAGGCCGTCTCCAAGCAAGCTCCAGTCCTCCACTGAATTTCCTGAACTGAGTTCAGAATCCAATTCCACTCCAAACTCAATTATCTCAACTGACTTTTTACCCCTCCTTCTAAAGAAATTTTCTCTTATGTCACCTCCCCTAAATTTTTATATCTACCAATCACAGTAGACACTTTTTTCAAGGACTGCCCATTCTTAGTTCTCACCACTCTTTAGTTCTCACCTTCTCTGGTTAGATAATATCATACAAGTACTTCACACTTCTTTGTTAAGCTTTGCCTTTTGTGAGTTACTTGACCTTCTGTGATTTAACCTTTAAAGGTATTTAACACCTTTTTGTACTAGATCTAAAAACAGACCTAGCTTAAGGTTCTAGCTTCACTATAAGGTATGAATTGTTCATTGTTCAATGAGGAGTTTACAACTCTTCAAATCTTCCCCTAAAGTATGTCTAAGTATGGAGTAATGTAAATGTACCCAAGACATTCCTGATTCTTGATAGACCAAGTACCTCCATTGTTACAACTAGGAAATAGCTAAATAAAATCTTCTAAAGTACAGTCTGAGTAGTTTTTAAGATTCACAATAGAGGACTTGATCTTGAAGGAGCTTCAGCTTGAAATCTTGGACAGCTATTGGACTTTTCCCTTAGAACTACTATGTGAGGTGAGTGAAAAAAACTGACTCCTTTCCTGATTTTTCTGAAGGGACTAGCCTCAGGAGAGGCCTCCACATCCCCAGGTCCTTGGATCAAGGCTGAGGACCCTCTGGCAAAAGGACTAATCAGCCCTAACTGGGTTGAACCAGGGGTTGGAGCAAAATACTTAGTGTGTAGATTAGATATCTGACCCTATCCTCTCTCTGATTTTCTTACTTTCACTCTTTCTATATTTTATAAATAAATTGCCAAAAAAAAATATTATTTTGGAATTGATCAAATGTGACCCTACTCTTAAATAATCCAGTCCAACCTTTTATATTAACCCCTCTCATTCTGGCCCTTTCATCAGCCAGCTGGAACAGCGCACAGAGCACTGGGCTATGATGCAGAAGTCCTGGCTTCAAATCTGGCTTCAGATACTTCCTAAGATGAGTAACCTTGATCAAGTCACTTAATGCCAGTTGTGCAGTCCTTACCTGTCTTCAGCCATGGAAACAATACTTAGTATTGATGCTAAATCACAACATAAGAGTTTAAAAAGAAAAAAAAAAGGAACTATTAGAGGCCCAAAACTGAGGCCAGGGAGGGAGGGAAGCAATGTAGAACACAAGCTGTTACTGAAAGTGCTGGTGTAATGGACAGTTTTAGATATATACAGAGTACAATGAAAACTTTGTCTCCTTTTCTGTGGTGTCACCAAAACAAACACATATGGTATATTTCAAATACGCTGTGTTTATTGTTATTTAATAAGAGAGCTGAGTAACTGCTAACAACTTTTATTGCTAATTCATCCAAAATTAAAGTGACTAAAAGATCCAGAAAGGGGGAAAGGGAATTATATCTTCATTTTTTCTCTGTATACAGAAACTGCTTGAATTTATGCAAAGACAAAACTTTTCTCACATTTTCTCTTCAGGTATTTAGAATCTGACTGATGTATGACAGAAACAAGCACTTACCTGCTGCTGCCCTTGCTGAGTCTGCTGAGTGGTCTGTTGGCTAGCTGAATTGCTTGCAGCCGCAGCCGCAGCAGCTTGCTGCTGGAAAAGACTGGCAGGATAGACTCCCCAGGGAGTAACTCCATAATACTGGTGAGGGACAACAGCAGGGCCTAAAATGGTAAAAAAAAGTAAATTAGATTTGAATTAGGAAAAACACTAGCAATCAGACATCGCAAGCTGTACAAATGTAATAAGGCCTGAGACAGTACAATCGATCATCTAGGAAAGAACCAAAAATAATCTCAAATTGGCTGAAGAAAATGGCATAGGAAACATGGGTGTTTGACACGATTAATGTGTTGGAATGAAAAGTAAAACAACACAAATAGAACACAAAACTGTCACTTCAGATATGGGTCAGACAGGAGTGACCTCAAAGATTCCTATGACTCCTTGAGGTTCTGGGATTCTTTTTCTTAAACTCAGAGGAACGATGTGATGAGAATGTTACATTTGCCTAAAATCTATGAGATTTTAGTGAGCATGTGATATATGTCCACCTAATGTATGGTGCAAACACTAGAGATAGAAAGAAAAACAAATGGATGGTCCCTGCCTCCCTAACATTTTAGTACAACATGCAATGTATTAAAAGCATGTGATTCGAATTGACAAATAAACATTTTTTCTCCCACTCAGAAAACACCACCCTAATAAAGGAGGGAGAAGAGAAGGAAGTATTAAACAATGACATGTGCAAAGAAGGACAGACCTCTGGGCAGTCCTAGGTCAAGCTAGAGCCACCATTGGGACTTGTGAGGCACAGGAAGTGAGGTAGGGAACAGCCTCTGGAATTCGCTCACTTCCTGTGGAGAGAGCTAGAGGGCAGTTCCTGCTAGGAGCTGGATGAAGGAGGAGGACCCCAGTCAGCTTCCCTTCAGAACGGTCACATGAGTCAAGGACTGATTTTCTTCTCTACCTTCGTCCTTTGGGCCTAATCTCCCTCTGGCTTGGCCAGAGGTTTAGTTAACCCCTTTCCTTTTTCTCCTCTACTTCTCTCCCTCTCCTTTTTCTTACGCCCATTGTGATTAAACCACCATAAATTTCATTCTGACTCGAGTGTTTCATTTTAGGAATTTCATAAGTAAATTCCTTGGAGGCCATAGTTTTAATATTATAACAACCTTCTATGGTGTTATTTTTATATATATTTATTATAATTTAATATTATAACAGCTTTCTAAGGTATTATTTTTGACTACAACACAATGATGTCATAAGCATTGTACAAAAGCTCTTAAAAGAGCATTTGGGTGAAGATCAGACAGAAAGGAAGTAAAAAAATGACAGGCCCTGTGCTAAGAGGCGAGTGGTGTAAATAGAAAGAGTTTGAGATGTAAAGAGGAAAACTACATGTGAAGAACTATGTACAAGAAAGCTAGCTAGATACAGGATAAATTATGGATAATTAACAAATGGGATGCATCAAAATTAAGCAGAAGAGGGAAATGCATCCTCTAAAAATTTTTCAAGATTTTAACTGAGGCTCAAAGGATGTCAGGGTAGCCAGGAAGCAGTAGCATCTTCCAGATTAGGAAGAGGAGAATTCTAGGGATGGGAGCACCAAGCCCTTTTATTCACTGACCTCTCTTTTTTAAAACAAAAGCCAGCTCATTTTGAAAATGATTATTTTGGTGATCCTAAATCTGTTCCTTTCTCTTACTTCTTTGTATTACTTTTCTTGGAAGAAGAAGTAACTATTCTTCTCTTTCCTGCCAGATGAATTTCATTTTATTTCTAGGCCAATAAAATATCCTATCATAATTTGATTTTATGGCACTCCTGTTTTAAATTTGGATTCATGTGTTTCCTGGGTATCCCTTAGGAGAGTTTAAAAAAAGGATTTTATATCTTTATTTCTATTGAATGTAATTATTCTTTCTAACAGTACTTTTGTTGGTAGGCTATATATGGATTTTATATCTAACAACTCTGCTAAGTTTGTTACTTCTATTCAACTGGGTTGACATTTTTAGTATTCCTTGGACAAATCAAATAATCTGAATAATAAATCATTTTTTTCTTTGTCCATGTTTATCTCTATGATTTCAATTTCTTATCTTCCTTTCCTCCCCTAATGTTAAAAAGTAGTGGTGATACTAGCTAATCTATTGTAAAGGAGTGACCCATATCTTAAATGACTGGCTTGAAAACACAAAGGAAGGGGGCCTTGCAGTCCCAGATCTCAAACTATACTATAAAGCAGTGGACTTCAAAATAATTTGGTACTGGCTAAAAGACAGAAAGGAGGATCAGTGGAATAGACTTGGGGTAAGTGACCTCAGTAAGACAGTCTTTGACAAACTCAAAGACCCCAGCTTTTGGGACAAAAATCCACAATTTGATAAAAACTGCTGAGAAAATTGGAGGATATTGAGGGTCTGGATCAAAACCTCACACCCTACACCAAGATAAACTTAGAATGGGTGAATGACTTGAACATAAAGAAGGAAACTATAAGTAAATTGGGTGAACACAGAATAGTATACATGTCAGACCTTTGGGACGGGAAAGATGTTAAAACCAAGCAAGACTTAGAGTCACAAAATGTAAAATCAATAATTTTGATTACACCAAATTAAAAAGCTTTTGTACAAATAAAACCAATGTAACCAAAATCAGAAGGGAAACAACAAACTGGGAAACAATCATCATAAAAAAAACCTCTGACAAAGGTCTAATTACTCAAATTTACAAAGAACTAAAGCAATTGTACAAAACATCAAGCCATTCTCCAATTGACAAATGGGCAAGGGACATGAATAGGCAATTTTCAGTTAAAGAAATCAAAACTATTAATAAACACGTGAAAAAGTGTTCTAAATCTCTTATAATCAGAGAGATGCAAATCAAAACAACTCTGAGGTATCACCTCACACCTAGCAGATTGGCTAACATGACAGCTATAGAAAGTAATGAATGCTGGAGGGGATGTGGCAAAGTGGGGACATTAATTCATTGCTGGTGGAGCTGTGAACTGATCCAACCATTCTGGAGGGAAATTTGGAACTATGACCAAAGGGCGACAAAAGAATGTCTATCCTTTGATCCAGCCATTGCACTGCTGGGTTTCTACCCCCAAAGAGATAATAAAGGAAAAGACTTGTACAAGAATATTCATAGCTGCACTCTTTGTGGTGGCCAAAAATTGGAAAACGAGGGGATGCCCTTCAAATGGAGAATGGCTGAACAAATCGTGGTATATGTTGGTGATGGAATACTATTGTGCTCAAAGGAATAATAAAGTGGAGGAATTCCATGGAGACTGGAACAACCTCCAGGAAGTGATGCAGAGTGAGCGGAGCAGAACCAGGAAAACATTGTACACAGAGACTGATACACTGTGGTTCAATTGAACATAATGGATTTCTACATTAGTGTTTATGCAATGTCCCTGAACAACCTGCAGGGATGTAGCAGAAAAAACACTACCCACAAGCAGAGGACAAACGGTGGGAGTAAAAATAACGAGGAAAGGAAACTGCTTGACTACAGGGGTTGAGGGGATATGATTGAGGAGAGACTCTAAATGAACACCCTAATGCAACATGGAAATGGGTTCAGTTCAAGGACACATGTGCAGAATCACATGCTGGCTGTGGGAGGAGTTGCGGGAGGAGGAAAAAAATGATCTTTTGTTTCCAATGAATAATGTTTGAAAATGACCTAATAAAATAATATTGGGGGGGGGGGGGAAGGGGGGGAGAGAAAGACTGGCTTGTTCTTCATTACACATAATATTTCCTCTTATTGTTAGTGTTTCCTCTATCATGGAAAAGTCTGTTTATTCCTAATAATTCTAGTAACAGAACAAATGTTGAAATCCATCATTTAGTGATATTATTTATTTTATAAATATGGTTTAATAATCTTGTAGTGTTCCTTACATTGAACCAAAGTTACATTCCTTTTAGAAGTTCAACATGGGGGCAGCTGGGTAGCTCAGTGGACTGAGAGCCAGACCTAGAGATGGGAGGACCTAGATTCAAATCTGGCCTCAGACACTTCCCAGCTGTGTGACACTGGGCAAGTCACTTGACCCCCATTGCCTAGCCCTTACCACTCTTCTGCCTTAGAATCAATGCACAGTATTGATTCCAAGATGAAAGGTAAGGTTTATAAAAAAAGAAGTTCAACATAATCATTGTGTATTAAATTTCTGATTTGTTATCATAACTATTTGCATCAATAAACACTGGAATTTTGGCCTGTTTTTTTTTCATAGTATTCTTACAGATTGAGATATCATAACCTGAAATATAGAGTTGCTTCCTTTATTATTTTTCAAATAATTTATGTAAATACTAGATTGAATAAATTTTACCTATAAATCATGGTGCATTAGGTTTTTGTGTGGAAAAAAATACTTGGGTAGTTACTTTTTTTCACATTGGGCTATTTAAATATTCTATTGTTTTTATTAACATAGGTAATTAATAATTTATGGTTTTTATTTAATAACAAATTTTTCACATAAGTTTTCCAAAGGTATATGACCCAAATTGTCTACCTCCTTTCTTCCCTGACCCTTCCCAGAGCTGACAAACACACTCAGCTACGTTATATATATATATATATAATTATACAAAACATATTATTCATTTTGTTAAGTAAATGATCTTATTTAGAACCAAAGCCCCAAAATATATACCCAAATAACACAATGATAAATCATATGCTTTCAGCTACATTCCTGCAGGGAAGAAAAGTCTTCTCTGTAAAAGTGGATAGCATTCTTTGACAGAAGTCCCTTAGAATTGTTCTAGATCACTGTATTTCTAGAAACTGTCTATCACATTTGATCGTTCCAAAATATTGCTTTTATTGTGTACTATATTTTCCTTATTCTGTTTATTTCACTCTGCAGCAGTACATGCAGGTCTTTCCATCTCTTCCTGTCATTCTTTAAGAGAACAAAACTATTCCATCATCATCATGTACCACAACTTGTTCAACAATTCCCCAGTTGAGGGATATCCCTTTAGTTTCCAATTCTTTACTATCACAAAAAGAGCAACTACAAATATTTTCATATGAGCAGTTCGTTTCCCTTTTTTGTTTTATCTTTTTGGGACACAGACCTAGTTGTGGTATTACTGGATCAAAGGATATGTATTCTTTTATAGTCCTTTGGGCATAGTTCCAAATTGGACCACGTCCTCTCTAATATTTATCATTATCCTTTACTGTCATACTGGCAAATCTGATAGGTGTGAGTTGGTACCTCAGATTTGTTTTAATTCGCTTTTATCTCATCAAAACTGATTTAGAAGATTTTTTTTCATATAGTTATTGAAGGCTTTGATTTCTTCATCTGAAAATTGCCTATTCATACTCTTTGATCAACTGGTGAATGACTTGGATTCTTATAAATTTGAATTAGTTTGACAAAAATTTTATTAATCTTTCTAGTTCACCCTAGTATTCTGAACATGAATCAGATAATCTGCACCTATGAGAAACAAAAAGAATGTCAAATAAGATGATATATAAACAAAATAGAGCCCAGGATAGTGTGATATATAAAAATCCAGTCCAAGTGCCAGAAAAAGAGTGGTCAGTATAAGAGGAAAATCAGGAGGGTGCAGTGTCAGACATAAAGTTAAGAAGAAGAGTATCCAGGAAATGAGAATGATCAACAAATTCAAATGCAAGTGATAGCTTAAAATAAGGATTAAGAAAAATCCATTAGATCTGGAAATTAAGAGATCACCAGAAACTTGGGAGAGAGCAGTATCAGGTAAATGAATAATTGAGAAGATTTTTAACATAACAAAGAGCTAGAAACTATGGAGATATCCATGAACAGGAGAATGGATGAACAAATTAAAGTATCTGAATATTCTGATGGAATACTATTTGCCATAAGAAATAATGAAAGGACTGATTTTAGTGAAAACTGAAAGGACTTGCATAAATTGATGTCAAATGATTTGAGAAAATCCAGGACTCGGTATACTCTTAACACCATCATGAAACACCCAAAAGTTTGTTTTATTTTTAAATATGAGCAACCACAATTCCAGAGTACTCATAATGCCACCCATATTAATTTTGGATGGGGGGGGGGGGGGGGGGGGCGGCGGCACGGCACAGATGGCCAACTTGTTAATTTGTTGTACTTAAAATATGCTATTTGATTTAAAGTTTTTTTCTGTCCCTGAACACTTTAAACTTTTTTTCAAATGAGTGACAAGACAAAAAGTAAAGGTTTCTGGTGTAGACAACTTTTTCAAGTTTCATTTTTATAGTGGAAAGAAAAGAGAAAAATAGAACAGGGACTTAGAAGTCACTCAGAAGGATGGTCAGGACAACTGAGGTATTGGTTGTTTTACTTAAAGGATGGAGAAGATATGGACTGAAGAAAAGGCAGAGACACTGGATTAGAGTTAAGAGTGAAAGGATTTGTGTTTGAAAGGATGGGAATAGTGGTTGGAAGATTTACCTTGACAAGCATCTTCTATTGTGGGGTAATTACAGTTTTGAAAGAACTTTCTTATGTTGTGTCCAACTTCTGAAGTAGGGGGAGAACTTTAGAGTTGCAACAAGAGTCTCAGAAAAAGATAACAACTTGCTCAAACTCTTTTGCTTAGTAAGTAGAAGAGAACATTATGAGACCTGTCTGTAATCCACCATATCATGCTTCCTATCACTACAGTAAACCAGAAATCAGGCAAGCACCGTATTAGTGTGTGAGCTCTGTGAGAGCAGGGCCTGCCTCCCTTTGTCTTTTTTATTCCCAGGAGTTAATATGGTCCTTCACACATAGTAACTACCTAATGATTTTTTTTCCCCAATTATTCATGTGAGGGAGGGCTACTCTTTACACAGACTAGAATTTAAATTCTGCTTCAGATACCAAGTTAAGTCAGTCACTTTACCTCTCTGTGCCTCAATTCTGAATCTGTAAAATAAGGGACTCTCTGATCATTTCTACCTCTAAAACTATAATCCTAAAATCCCATGAGAAAAGGGAATAAAAATTCTGATTTATACCTAACTCACCTAGACTGCAAATGTTTCAGATAAAAAAACATGGACCCTCTACCATACTGTCTCCTACTCCCTTCTAGGCTTCTAACCTTCTCCTCCATCTTGATAGATACAAATGGATGTCCCTTGTAATGTCTCAAATTCAAAGTAATTGAATATCTCATCTCTTCTCTTCTTTCCTCCTCCAGTCACATACAATTAGACTTCACTATTTCTAACTGAAGAATCAGTTCCTCATGTTTAAATAGTATAGCTGTTATCTACAATTTCCAGTCACACTAAGTAACAAAATCAAATGCTCTTGACTCTAATAAGTCCCCTCATTATTACCCAAATGGACTAACAACTGAAAAAATCTGAGGAGGGAAAAGAGACAAATCCCAAACAGTAAGGATCTTTAGAAATTAGTTCATTCCGTCCCCTGACAGTTTACAAACAAGAAAATGGAGGGCCAGAGATAGAAAGTGATTTGTCCAACTAATATTCAGTAGCAGGGCTGGCATTCAGACCTAGATCTCAGGACCTCAAATCTTGTGTGTCTTTCATTGGTTTCCTTTCCTGCAGGCCTCACTTCCTCCCATTCTAACCACTGGCAGACTTACTTAGGCATGGAACTGATATAGAATTTTCTACCCAAAACATTCAATGATGCCATTTAACTATCATCAAATCAAACTCAAAAGCCATTCAAGGACTCCAACGCTGGTGCCAAAGGTCTTTCCAGCTCAAGCTCAAGTGTTTGAAGAGCCCCCCACACCTCCTGCAGCTATGATGACCCAAACCTAATGATGAGTACTTGCCACGTGGTTTACAGAGCAAGCTACTGCTCTGAAGATGCAGTCCTTCCCACTAAGGGCATTGCCTATGCTTGCGGTACCCTGTCTCTCATTTTCCATCTTTTGAAATTCTTCCCACTTTTGAGGCGCTAGTCAAATACCATTTTTCTATAAGGTCTTATTAATCTCTCAATATCCCAAACAGAAACAATGTTTCCCTCATAGTTACTGTAAATGTACAGCAGCTCTTTGGCCCCATATGAAATCCTTTTCATCTTGAAAAACAGCAAGATCGAGCTGGATGTCGAGTCAGGAATGATGAGAGAGCCACGAGCAGTGACACCAGGGCCAGAGCCGGGATAGCTGACACAGTATGCAATAATCCTAGCTCCCAACGAGAGGGAAGGAAGGGGTTCATTGCAGTTCTGGGAGGAATCAAAGGAAATACTACACGGAGCTGCAAAAGTTATCTAAAAAAGTATCTGAGGCACTTGTTATATGTCAGATCCCTCACACAAGACACAGAATTTTATTTCTGGCAATAAAGACCCTCCCCTCTTGCTTACTCTAGCACCAGAATAGGCTGGCAGTTCATTCTGTTCTTCAGGCTGACTTAAACCTCCAATCCGCCAAGTAGAACTGGGGGTCACTTGTGTGAAGGCAGCAGCTACATATTGCAGAAGCTTTTTATTTCATGTTATTTGTGCTTGTTTAATACGACAAATATGTAATATGTTGAAAGAAACACCACCACAATTCTTCTTAGACAATTTGTTCACATCCGACCTAAAGCCTGTGTTTTCAGTAAAAAGACCCAGGTGCTCAGAGATGATACCCAAATCCAATCAAAAACACTGCGTGAGGAGTTTGTGGCTCCCACCATTATGTTACTTAGTGGCAGAGGGACAAGATAACTCACTGAGGTAAGAAGAAGCCTGCCTAAAAGGGGGGAGGGGGGTAGGGGGAGGGGAGGGGTGCTCACCTCAGTTTCTAGGCCTTGTCTTTGGTACTGAGCACTGGATGCCAAATTCTGCATGGTGAAAACTCTTAGGGCCCCAGCCAAGTTAGTGATGCAGTTCTCAAAGCAGAATCTGCATTTCTTTCCTACTTTGAAAAATTGCATAGGGACTACTTTATATGAAACATAAGGCTAGGCAAAAACACGCACGGCTCACCAATAGTTCTGGGGACTTCTGGGGAACTCTACAATTCCTCTGTAGAATCAAAGAACCACAAACTATTTCAGCTGGATTTTGACAATGGAGAACCTGGATTCTAAGCCAATGTGTTTTCACCGCCTCTCCCTCATGCCTGCAGTACTCTTCCTCTTCGCTTCTCTGGCTTCCTTCAGAACAGCACTGGGCACATCGTAAGCAGGAAACATACATACGTTGACTGACTCACAGACATGCAATGAAGAAACAGAGGCCAAGAGCACTCCATAAAAATACAATGTGGGGAGTTCACATTGCTGCTTGTAGGAAGAAAAACTACTTCAAGCATTCCATCTGGCTCAGTTTTTGAGTACATATAGAAAGGTTCTCATCACCAAACTATATTCTCAGTGAGGGCAAGTGTGTCATCATCGCCAGAACGTGAAATCGGGGGAGCCGCACTTGAACTAAAGGAGCATTTCGTGGGATATTTGGGGAAACCTACTTCTGCAACAGATGTGTACAAAAAACTGACTTTTGAAACTAAAGAGAGCATTGAGGTCGACTATGTCTATATTTTCCCCCCGAATGGCTTCAGAACCCAACTAGGAAATGCCTAATCTCTACGAGGCCCTGGGCCACAGACAGGAGACAAAAACTACTTCAAAACACCTAACACTAGACCGCCATTTCAAATGCTAGAACTATTCAAAACGACAAAGGTTTGCTTTAAAGCACTCAAGCTATACGAAGAAGGAAAACAGTAATTCTCAGTATCTCTCACCAAAAAGTTCCCAAAAGGGGGTCAATTATAACATATTGATGTTTTCCAAATTAGCCATTCCAAGAAATTACTGTGCCCAGAGTTGTCAATTCATCCCAACAGTTCACTGGGTCAAGCTTAAACATGCACTAAGACCACAGGAACCCGAGAGCATGTTTTCAGAAGGAAACAAGGAAATGACCAGCAGCACTATGAAAGGGAAGGACCACAAGACCAGTAAGACAGCCGCTGGTGGCTTCCCGAAATCTCGGACATTTTGAGCGGTTCCTAAGATGGGATGTGGGAGAGCTACTGCGTGGAGAAAACTGCGATTAGGGCGAGACCGAGGCACTGGGCTCTCTTGCGCCTGCTCTTCTGGCTGAAGCCTGGAACCTGAAGGAACCTCTATGGGTGGTGAGCTTCAATCCATCAATTGGCAACTGGAGAAAGCTAAGCGACTCCACCTCTTTCCTGCCACCACTTTGACAAAATCTGCTATGTTCCAGGCACCGCACTTAGGCAGTACCTTATAAGCATGAGCTCATTTGATCCTCAGAACAATCCTAGAAAACAATGCTATTATTATCTACAATTTAGATGGAGAAAACTGAGGCAGACAGAGGTTAAGTGAGAAGGAAAAGGCTGAAGCTGACTCGAGGCCCAGTACTCTATCCAATGTGCCACTGCCTCTACTTCTGAATGAAAAAATAAAGCTGCTTCTCATTCAAATGTATAAACCAGAAAAAATTAATTCACATTCAATGTCATAGTCTATAAGCACAAATTAGCAACTATCTCAAGAAGCTGAAGACGTTAGCCCAGAATATTACTCTGTCATGATCAAAATGAGTTTAGATTGGTGCAGATGAGTAGCTCAGTGGACTGAGAGCCAGCGGTACTGGGTTCAAATCTGACCCCAGACAATTCCTAGCTGTGTGACCCTGGGCAAGTCACGTAACCCCCATTGCCTCTCCCTTCCACCTTAGAAACACTATATAGTATTGATCAGTATTTTTTTGTTTTTTAAAGATGACTTTAGATAAGGCACACCATGCTGCCTCCCCCCCCCCCCCACTCCCAAGACTACTGAGAGTGAAGCACATTTATTTTGCCAGAGTACAATCATTTCAAAGCCGACCCAAATGAGGGAAAATGAATACTCAAAAAAGGCGCTGTGCCGGGGGGGGATCTCACCTAGAGTTGCTGCTGCAGCCAATCCCGCCGTGTAAGGATCCGTCCCTGGTGGCGCGGCACTGATGATGTATGGATTGGGGACAAACGCGGCGGGAGCTAAACCTGCTGAAAACATACCTGTCAGTGAAAACAAACTTGACTAGAGCTGCAGCCCTCCCCGAGAGCTCTGCAGGGGCTGGGAAATTCACCCTGGGCTAGAAGAGAGGAGGACAAAGCACTGTTTGGATTTAATGACATGTCGGTGAGTGACATTTCCCCCTCAATAAAGAAATAGCGGTACAAAGCCTTTTACTGATGCTCTAAAAATTCAACATGTTTGTGAGAAACACTTTTCATTTGGATACACTAGAGCTGTGGCTTCCTCATGAATAAACCTCTCTATCAATGCCTATCTGTCTGCGCTCTGCGAATGACAGAGGTACGTAGGGCCAAAGAGAGTCAGGGGTTTCCCTGGAGTCTCACAATCACAGGTTGTGTCAGAAACAAGATTTGAAGCCTGATGCTGAGGCTGAGCCTATGGAACATTGCCCCTTATTAGAAATGGTATGTTCTTTCTTGAGTTTTTATTTGGGGCCATGGGCAGAACATACACATACAAAAAGGCAACATAAAAATATTAGCAAAGTTTGGGGCAAAAATAACAAAGAGCTTATTTCAATCTTATTTATTCAATTTTCAATATAATTTCTATTTCAATATAAATTTCAGTCAAATTTAAATCAATTTTTTCCAAAGGGAAATGAGGTTTTTCAGGCAAGATTTAACAGCTACATGCCTTATTCCAAAGAAGCCCTTTAAGCCATGTTGAATTAATATCAGTTTCATGAAAAATCAGCTTTGAGCCTCAGTTGGTGCGTTTCATTCTAGAGAAGCACCACAGTAAACACATTTTATTCATCCCATCTTTCCTTTATACATCATCTTAAAGATGGCAACTTTATTTCAATGAAAAAAAAAAGATGAAACTTGAGAGTAAATACTCTCAATAGAAACTCAAACAAGCCCATGATGGAGAGAGGGCTTGAGATTTAGTGAAAACATGAAAATGAAAAGATCCTAGGCTGGGAACATTAACGGGCATGTACACTCTGCAGGAGGCCAAATGATTGCCTGACTCCTTGATGAGAATAAATGTTGGTCCTCCAGTCTATCTTGTTCTGCAAAGGGCAAACCAGACAGCCGGTAAAGGACAGACAGAGACCTAACTCCTTCTGTTCATTTTAATTAAAAAGAGCCAGGGTCATTCTGTGACTTCTGCTCAGTTTAAATCTGGGAATCTAACAAGTGGTGACAGAAGAGTTAAACAATGGAGGAAACATTTAACTCTTAGCAGGCATGTATTCTATAAAGTGAGAGCCTACCAACAATAGAGAGAATGTCTTGGAAAAAGCTAGATCGGAGCTTCCAAGTTACGCTTTCTGTGGGCTTTGGTCTCTCTTTTATGGTCACTTTATTTTCATTATCAACACAAAAAAGAATACACCTTTAGGAAATTCATCAACATGGTCCCATGATACTGCAGTGATTCGTTAAAAATAACATCCAAAACCAAGGCTGACCCAAGAATACCCTCAAGGGAGCTTGAGGAAGCAAAACTTTGTCAACACGATCTAGTCAAAACACAAACTGGGTACGCTGAAGCCCCTGATGGGAGTTCACATCTCTTCCTTGTCCCAAAAGCTAAGAATCCTATGAATGACCATGTCCCATAATTGAGAAAAACCATCCTCTCACTGAGGATAAATTTGTCCCCAGAAGCAAGAAAGGATTGGATCATGTTAGCCCAAGGAGCAATCAGAATTTTGCAAAAATGACCATTACCGATGTAGAATACTAAAGTGAAATAAAATATTCCTGATGGCTTTTCTTGTTATCATCCTATCTTTTCATTTCTGCCCAACCTCAGCGGCTCTTGACTAGGACTATCACTAACAGCAGACGCCTAGGGAAAAGTTGTATGTACACTGCTGACAGACTTACCTATGTGAGGCTGATGGGCGGCGGCTGCCAGGGCATACTGTTGTTGTTGGGCAGCTGTGAGCTGTTGAACAGCAAGGGCATTCGGTCTTTGGAAGAGCTGAGAGAGAAGAAAACAGGACACATTGAGGGAAATAAAAGAGTCTGACCAATTTCCTATTGAAAGACATGTTTACAAAACATTATTATTAAGCCCTAAGTGGCTAAGTTTGAAATGACAACCTATAAAATCCATAGCCTGTAATTTGCTGCCCCCTAACCTGCAAGCAGAGGAAAACCTTCCAGGCAGGAAACGTTCTTCCCCTCCAGATGGTCTCATTTGCTTAATAGCAAACCAGGCTTTTGTCTGCAAAAGCCAATCACTACATCTCATATACTAACTAGGAATGGAGGCCTTCACAACTTTTCTTTACCTAGTCTACTCATCCAAGACAGAAAGACTTTACACAATCAAGTTTTGAAAAATACTCATTTCAAGCAAAAGTATATGAGAGGCTAGAAATTAATGCTTGCATTTATTGGTGACTTAATGAAACATATTCCTTTTATTTACTGGTGATATAATGAATGGTGATCTATTAGAGTCCTTTAATATCTAGCAGGCAATTAAAGGACTGCTGCTACATGATTATAATGGGTCAAATAACACCTGAAAAACTAATTTTTAAAGACTGAGAACTACATAAGACTTTAACAACAACAAACTATGATCAAAGTTCATTATGATAGTGAATTGAAGAAATGTGCCGGACACTAGGCTAGATGCTAGGAATATAGAAAGGAAAAAAAAAGAAGAAACAATAACAATTATCGAGGAGTTCACATACTATTGAGAACATGTACATATATAAATAAGCATACGAAGAATAAATTCATAGATAAATTAATTAGGAAGAACATACACTAGTAGGATGATCAAGAAAGACTTCCTGAAGGGAATAGCTATCTTAAAGGAAATGAGAGGCTCTCTGACACAGAGATATGAATGGAATGTAGGCAGGTCATTAGGAGAAAAGAGAGATTAAGGACAAAGAAGCAGAGGAAAAGATCTTGGTAATCTGCCTGGACAATTATGGCAACCATGAAGCTATGTGGAGTATGCACTGAGGAAAGCAGACATGCAGTGAAGGGCAGCCAGAATAAATTAGAAGGCTATTAATGAGAGATGAAGGTCATTGGAACTAAGTGGCTATATGAATGGAAAGAATGAAACAAAAAGAAGGGAAATTTTTGAGCTGGTAACTGTTTGGGCTAGTGGGGATAGAAGTAGAGGAGAACTGATGCTTTAAATATGACCTTTCACATCTGAATGAATGGAAGAATGGTGGTAGCCTCAAGAGAAACAAAAAAAATCTGTGTGTATGAGTGTGTGGGGTTTTTTTCTGTTCGTGGTTAAGTTGGGTTTTTTTTCTTTTCCTTGGGGGAGGGGGGAGGGGTTTAGGTGAGGATATAAAAATGTTAGTGTTGGACATATTAAATGCCTATGAGATCTACAAAAAGAAAAGTCCAGCAGGCAGTTGGTTAGGTGAGGAAGGATATACAAATCTGGGAATTAGCTGCAAAGTGTTAACAACTGAACTTGTACGATCACCAAGAGTGAAAATATAAAGAGAAAAAAGGGAGAGGGTATAGGATGTAGATCTCCAACAAAGGAGATTAAGAAGAAGCCAACCAGGTAAAAAATCCAGAAGGTACAGAAAGTATTCAAGACATGGTAATGATCAACGTTTTGAAAAGCTGAGTCAAGAAATATGGAAGTGAGCAAAAACTGAGCAATTAAGAGTGGAAATAACCTTGAAGAGATCAACTTGGATAAAGAAAGGGAGACACAAAACACATGCTACAAAAGCATAAGAAATGGAATAGAGGTTGAAGAGTTAGGGTAGAAACAAGTACAGAGAATAGTACTGTCACTTGAAAGTTCTTTAAGGGAAAAGGTGGTTAGGGCATGTTTAGCAGTAGAGGAGGAGCAAAGGAATAAAAGGGGTAGGATGGAGGGGAATCAGATACACTTAGAAACAAAA
Organism: Monodelphis domestica; assembly: GCF_027887165.1. Taxonomy (NCBI): domain Eukaryota; kingdom Metazoa; phylum Chordata; class Mammalia; order Didelphimorphia; family Didelphidae; genus Monodelphis; species Monodelphis domestica. Next base: position 374,492,820 of record NC_077230.1, on the reverse strand, counting down.
AGCAACCGAATCAGAAAACAAATCAAAGATGAGATCAAAGGGAGAGCCACTTAGATTAGTCTTCCAAAGGAGAAGAGATCTTCACTCTTACAAAGGAGAAGAAATTGAAATATATATAAGAGGGAAATGATGAGGTATAAGAGGGAGCTAGTGAGCTCCTGGATTTTAGAGTTGGAAAGGACCTTAGAGATCATCTGGTTGAATCTACTCACTTCACAAATGAAAATAACAACAGTTGAGTGAAATGAAGATTTTGCCAAGGTCAAAGAGGTACTGTCTTCAAAGACCTGAGGATTTAAACTCAAAATCTAATGTTTTTTTCAATCTACCCTTACTGATGGCTTCTAGTAGGAAGCAAGGGATCATATTGAGAGGGAGGGAAAAAAAGGTAGACCAGGACAACTGAGGACAGAAGAGGTCTGGGAATAACCAAATACACAGTAACAGAGTTGATCAGGGATGAAGTAAACAATTGCCAGACATCCCCACCCAGAAGAATTAATTAACATAAATATATCTTTTACCTGGCCACAGTTGTGGCATCCTCTAGAAGCATACAGAAGGAAGCAAAAAGAAAGGAAAAACACAAGACACTGAAGCAAACAAGGTTAAGTGACTTGACCAGGGTCACAAAAGCTAGGAAGTGTCTGCCATCATATTTGAACCCAGAACCTCCCATCTTCAGCCCTAGCTCCTCTATCCACTGTGCTACTGAAGGACACAATTTTTGGAAACATTTTTCATTAAAAGGCTGGGATCTTCAACAAAAAAGGGTTGTCATTCTGCAGAAGTGGAAAAGTTATGGTAGTCAGTAACAAACTGCAAGAAAACAGTGATCACAAAAAAGGGATCATTATTTGTAATTTTTTATTTAAAAAGCAAAAAAAAAAGTATTAAGTTGGATATGAATATAGTTCTGCAGTCCCATTTAAAAAATCACTGTAATTTTTTTACTTTTACTGTCAGATCTATTAAAAAGAGGTGACTAGTGAGAAAACAGAATTATCTGCTAAAAGGAACTACTACTGATTTCAAGGTCCCTTCCTACGTCATGAGTTTTCCTAAAGAAAAATGATCAAGGAAGAAAACTACTTTTGGAAAAATCAAGGGAGCCCTGTAAATGAGAAGCATTATGAAACTGAATTTTGAAGTTTCTACAGATTTTTCTAAGATGAAAAAATGTAAAGAGAAATAACAAGTTGTTTTTACTAACATGTTTTGTACAAGCCTGAAATAGTTAATCATTGACTCAACATCCCATTAAAGAAAAGTATCAGCAGCTTGCCAAATTATCACTATTTCTCCCAAGTTAAAAGACCATCCCAGTTGGGTCCATTACCTACTTAGAAGTAATGCTGCTTAAGTTTAAAATTCAAACTGGCATTCCTCTGACATTTATTTCATCCTCAGTATTAGAAAAAACAAGTGGTTGCTTAGGAGAGAAATCTTCATGATAGTATAGTAATTGACTTCACTTAATTTCTAAATCTTCTATGTTCCACATAATATTCTTCACACTTAAACAACAACATCTCCCATTAAACAAATTTTTAAAATAATTACAGAAGAAAATACTCATTTACAATGGCATGAAATTCCAACTTAAGTTTTTGTTATTACAATTAAAAAGGAAATTGGTAATAACCTAAAATAATGTTTGACAGGTATAAGCAACTGTGTGGTTCTAGCAGCTAATTCAATTTTTTAAAATTCTACCAAAAAAGCTCTAAAAGACATATTTTAAAAGGCAGTATATGATATTGATGGAAAACAATATTCACATCCACTGGCGTTTGATAGGAACTTCCAGACGAGTTTGGAGGGCAAGTTCCAATAAAACATTACTGAGATAAATCATCATCAAAATGTGAAAATATTCTTCTACTCAAAACTGGGGACAGAGTGAAGAAGCTTTTAGGACATACTCGGGATGACTCCTATTAAAACTTGAGCCTCACTTTGAATACCATGACTGACATTAACAGAATGAACAGAATGAGGAACAAAATAACTTTTCCCCACTTAGTCTTAGCACACACTACGTAACAACTAAGCAGTCAAGATAGACAAAAACTACTGATGATTACTAAGTCAAATTCTAGAAAAAGTGGGCTAGACTGGATTAATGGCCCAAGGAGGGCACAACATTCTATGGAAAGTTAATCCTACTTGAAAAATTCAGTATTGAAAAATTCAGTAAAACAAATTTCACTGAAAGCAAACATTAAACCACTGGAAATCTTACTGAGCATGCACAGACAGGTAGAGGCCTCTGTAGAAATAAACAAATGAGGAAGAGGAAGACACTTGGCCAACCTATCAGAAACCTAGGGCTGGTTTCTCCTTCCCATGAACCACACTCATCAAGTCTAAACCTGTCTTCTTGGCTTCCAAGGCATTACAAAAGCTGGTCTCAGTCCAAACAGCCAGTCATGTGCCCTTTGTTCAGCATAAGCTATTGTCCTGGGCCCATAGGCAATTCTCAAGAACTAGGATTCTGACATTCATTTCATAGCACCGTCTCCAAAGCTAATAGAGGCACATCCAGTCTGTATTGTACTGTCCTGGTCCCAATGAAATCTTAAGCTGCAATGTCTTTGTGTGCTATTATTAGAATGCATAAAGTATTTACATAGAGAAATGAAGGCTATCTTACCTCAATCTTCTAATAATTTAAATTCTGCCCCCACATTAGGGCAGATCAAAACTTCTACCTCGTGCATGAAATCTTTCTTGTATGTTCCAGGCTTCATTAATGTCTTCCTTCAGTTGAATTTAGCATAGAAATCATAGGACAAACAGGAGATCCCCAACCTAAAAATGCACAAGATGATCCAGAAACACTACTATCCCCACCCACCCACCTATCTATCTGATACCTGGGATCAATCGTCTTCCCTACCCCAAGCTTCTTTCTACTTTTCAACCACTGCCAGCAATAAAGAAAGGTGACAGCACTAAAAGTAGTTTGGAGGAAGAAAAAGAAGGAAAGGCTGGTCAGCACAATGATTACTTGTCCTTGATTGCCTTCACCCTAACCCCATTAGAGCCAGCAGCTATTCCCATGCAATCTCCTCACCACCACTCCAATCCTGCTCTTCAAAGACTTTGCTACCACCTCAACATCAGATAACAATAAGGAATGAGTTCCTAATATCGATCTGTATTTAAGCACAGCCCCACCAAAACATGGTAGTTTTTAATGATTTTTTTTAATTGTTAAAGTTGGCCAAGCACACAAATACCTGATAATTAGGCTTTGGGGACTGGGCCTGGGAACCTAACCACGAGGCAGAATACTGTTTCTATGGAAAAACAAATTCTAAGTTCCAAATGAACCTCTGGAACCCAATCCACGAGCCTTAATCTGTCTATAAACAATTTAATGTATTAACTAGATGGCAATGGCGTTTACTCCCTGTGTGTCCTCTCTCTAGCTCCTAACACAGGGATTTAGTCATTGATAATGAGAGAATAAATTTTAAATGCCTTTTATTTATAACACAATAAACTTACTCTGAACCAGTAACAACAAACCTTTACAATTAAATCACCCCCTTATTGAAGAACACACAGTTCTCAATCATTTAGTTACTGCTCAAACCATTCAGATTGGGATTCAAGCCTCTTTATAATCATAAACCATCCTACCAAACTCTATCATCCTCTGTTCCCAATTTAAACTCAGTTCTAGGCAAGGTGGCCTATTAAGAGTAGTCTCAGTGCACCATGATCAATCTCAATTCGAAGTCATTATATTTATACTACTCAAAACTGGGAATGTCCTTCCCCTTGCATACCTAATCATTATTCAGGGACTAGCTGAAGGGCTATAACCTTGATAAACCTAGTAATACATGATACTATTCCAGACCTGGTTTATCTCTTTCCTTCCTCTAATGTAAATCATCTGTTCTTAACGTTCTAGACTTAAGCCCATGGTCCTTCCCATGGAAAATGTGCTCCCTAATCTTATTCAACGCTATCATCTCCTCCTTATAGTATCTATCATTTACCACTGATTTCACATTGAGGGCTCTAAAACACACATTTCTATACCACCATTAAATAGATCTCACCTAAGAATGTCCTACCAGTCAGTCCTCAACTAGACTACAAGCCCCTAAAGAATAGTTATTTCTCTGCCTCAGGACCAAGCAAATACAGAAAAACTTAAAATTAATGAAAAAACAGGGAAGTAAAAGGCTGATTCAATTAAAAACTATTTCATACAGAGAAAATATGAACCGAGGACTAAATATGATGATTAAAATACAAGAGCAAGGGAAGTCACATAAGAAAATGCAGTATGTAGCTTAATGAAGCAGGACAATTAAAATTTTAGCCAAGGTACAAGTCAACTACCTTTAGGACAAATTCTGAGAGGGCTAACTCCTCTTGTTGTCCTGGAATTTTGTTGTCCTAAATATTCCGTGGAAGCTAATAATAGAATTTTAGAATTGGAAGGGACCAAAGTAGGTTGGCATGTATCTATTTCCTTGACACCATTACACCATCAGCTATGTCTTAGAAATCAAGCTACTCCCCAGTAATACTGCTATTAGGTCTATTACTCAGAGATAAATGAAAGGAAAAGAACTCAAAAAAAAATTTTTTTAATTCATATTATGGTGGCAAAGAACTGTAAAGTATAGAAGTGTTGATCAATTGAGGAATGGCTGAATAAGACATGGAATATGAATAATACTTTAATGTTTTAAAAAATGAAGGAAATGCTTTCAGAGTAACCTAGTAAGACGTATGAACTGATGTAAAGTGAACAGAATCAGGAAAATAATTCATACAATAACAGTAATATTAAAAAGACAACTCTGAAAGACTTAGGAACCTTCAGCAACAAATCACAATTTCAGGAGTTAAGATGAAACGGGACTCACCTCCTGACAGAAAGGTGGTAAACTCTAGGATATATGTTTTTAGATATGGCCAATGGGGGAAATATTTTGCTTGACTACACACACACACATAAGCACGCACACATGTGCGCTCAAAACAGGAGTTCTGTTTTTCTTGCTTGGGGAGAAGGGGGAAATGGAGGGGAAGGGATCTGAATCTGAAAACAAAATGATTTTTAATTTAAAAAAATTAATCTATGTACACAGATAATTTTAAATTTGTAGTATTTCACGTTATCATTGTAAATTAACCAAAAAAAAAATCACAGCGTAAGATGAGAGGAAGGTAATGTTCAAAGTGAGTTCATTGTTGCATTAGAATGTAAACAGCAAGATTATTTTGACCACATATTTTATTAATGATGTATGAAGAAAAGTGAAAAGAACAAATAACAATGTGGACAGACAGAAGCTTAGGAAATATTAATGAAAACAAACTAAATAATATGATCATTAATGAAAGGAAATCAAACTTTTTTCTTGCTAGCTTATGGTCCTATAAAGGAATTAAGTCATTAAGAAGTTAAAGGGAATATTACTTAGGGATCATGGTATAACTGTTCTGGACACAACACTATCAAATTCAGTCCAATCCACTGAGAGTAGCAAGCAAAATTAGACCCTGTAAAGATATTATAAATAGCTAAAGCTCATCCCATATGTCCCCCTTTACGTCTCAAAAATTCATGTCTCAGGAACTAAAGTTCTAAGTAAAACAGAAAAAACTGAATATCCACATTATGTACCAAAATATGACAATAAACATGTATATCTATGTAAATTGACACACATGCGTGTGCATGTACATAAAAATATGTTTAGGTACAGAAGTAGCCTTTTTTTATATCAGAAAAACCACCTCCCACCCCCCGAAAAAGGAAAATCAAACAAGAAACTGAGGGTTAAAACCAATGAGAAAGAATATAGATGTTTTAGAAGTGATAGCAACTCTTTTAGAGGAGCTAGGAAAGAAGATTCAGCTCTTGTGGTAATCAGGTAAGGCTAAAAATGAACTAAAAGAGTAGAATTTGAAATAAAAAAGATTTTTCTGCAAAAATAGGTAGGTAGACAGAGGAAGATAGATCAAATGGCCTCGATAAAACTTATTTCCCAAATTGGAAAAAACTGGAATAGACACAGAAACTATACTGTGCTACTGAATTTCTTTATAATCATGACTCAGAATGACTTAGTATTGAAATAAGTCATTAGGAAAAGGAGAAAGAATTCTATGTTCTAAAGTATATGGGCCTTAAAGAAACACCAAGATCCTCCAGTTGGAGGCATAATATAATAAGAAAGGCAGGAAGACCCCACATAATAGATGAAGCAAATGACCACTAGGTGTCACAAATGAAAAGAACATGAGATGATTGTTTTCCCATGGCCTTTACTTTAATATCAAGGAATGAGAGTGGGTCCAGGGTGGACATCAAGTTATAATATCGAAATAAGGAAATGAGATGGATAAGCGTGCGTATATATACATTCATAAGCATACATACACATGGACATTCATACACACACACACTCACGGATGAAAAAGTTATGAATTTGGTCTCACCACTGAAAAGATAAAATATCTATTTAAAGATTGACCAAGGAGTTTAGGGTTTTGTCCTAACCAATAAATAGTAAACTCTCTGTTATCTGGCATTCTATCGATCAGGAACACATATTTGGTAAACCAGGATTCCTATTAAGCTTTTTTATTTTTAAATGAAAACATTTCCTAAGCAGGGCCAAGATTCATAGCCATAAGCCAAACACACACACACACACACACACACACACACACACACACACACACACACACACACACACACACACATATATATATATATATATATACCCATCTCTCCACCCCAAAGTTTCTCTGAAAACCTTTCCTCCTAATTTATGCTAATAAAAATTCAACATTATGTGAAATGTTACTATGAAATACGCCTTTAGGCACTTTGATTATAACTGTCCTCCATTTTAAATGAGGAAAAATAGTGTTTTGTTGTTATTTTAAAATCCCTAAGAAATAAGGCATGGTTATAATTTAAGAACCCCCTAAACCTTTAAAGTACTTCCATTTAAAAAAAACCACCTCTTAAAATATTTTTTCTCACCAAAAGCCAGCAGAGCTATTGTCTGGCAAAGCCCTAATCCTCAGTTAACTCCACATTAAATTGTGGACATGAAAAGTGTTCTGAGGCATTCAGAAATGTTATTTTAAAAGACACATGATCATATCAGATTCCATTTCAATACTTCAAAGCCCCACTGATCTCACCTTACAATCCTTACCAACCTAAAGAATTTGTGGCTAATCCCATGGCATCCGACCTTCTATTTACATGTACTGCCCCTCTTAATACAGCCAATGAAATCTCAAGAGTTGCCTTGAATCACAGTTTATAGTACAGTTTTTTGAAATTTTAGTAACCCACAATGTGCTTTACAATAGCTTCTTAATAACCAGAAAAACTCCCCTCCTGGTCATGTCTGATAACAGAGAGTTTAGTACTAAAACAATGGGAAGGTGGTGACCAGGACAGGCCATACAGGTCTTACAAAACACATGACTCAAATGGGTTGGGCTTGGAATCCAAAGACTTGGCTTTCCAGTACTGACTCTGACTGTGAGATCCTTCCCCAGTCACTGAACTTCTGGGTGCCCCCAAGCAACTCTCTAAGACTCTACAAAACAGAGGAAGTGCTGATCTGCATTGGTGAAGGAAGTTTCCATACTAGGACATGCCCAGATCAATGAAATGACAGGTCCAGAGAAGACCCCATAATGTGCTTACTGAAGAGACTGGGAAGAGGGGGACAGAGACACACACAGTACCTGTTGTTGAGAATTGTAGTCAAAGAGTCCCACAGTTGCTGCTCCTGAGTCCACAGGTACCTGGGTGCCTGAATAATCAAACTGAAGAGGCTCCATGCCAACATGCTCCATGGGGTCCAAGGGGACACTCTGGGACTCCATGTTGGAGAAATCCTCCACAGGCTTGGCACCATTAGTGCTGGTCAGCTGGGCTAAGCCCTCAGAACCATTCTGGTTTGGACCCAGAAGATCCACTTCATTAGCAGAGTTCTGGCAATTACCAGGGGTACGGCTAAACAGAAAAAGTAAAGGGCATTAAACCTTATTTTGAGGGGGCATACCAAAACAACGAAAGCGAAGGACAACGTCCCTGATAGCTTTAATCAGCAATAGTAGTTAACATTAGCAACCACCAGAATTTGTTGTGGAAGATTATTTCTGGGGTTTATAACACATGCAAATCATCCTCTGAAATAACTTTTTCACCGGGGAAAAAAAACATAATTGCTATCAAGCTTCACTCACTTTACAAAATGGGAGAGTATAACTCATAACTTCCAAGAGAACATTTACATATGCAAAACTGATAACATGAAAAAACTTTGAAAGCTGGATTTCTCATTTAAAAGATGCTTTTAAAAGATATTTTTGTTTCATTTAAAAAATCCAAATAAGGACCTTTGTAGGTGTTACCTGGCCATAATTCACAAATGCTAATACTTCTTTGACAAGAAACAAACAGGTAAATTTGCAAAGTGTACTGCTGGCTTAGGAGAAATCACCCTCACTAAGTTATGATGATATCAACCATTTGTAGAGTCCTTTAAGTCTTACAGGATTGTACAAGGATGCAGAAGAAATGTGTGGGATGTGCCAAACACATGGAAACATAGAAGAATGTGATTTCAAAGCCAGCAGGTAGGAGGGGTTTGGGATCTGGATATCCAACAATACCATCCCACCGTTACCAACAGAAATCCTGCAACTATAGCAAAGAGTTCCGTTTCTTAGGAGAACAGGTTATGTCTTTCCCCTCAAAAAACATTGCCAAGGTTATATGTCACATGAAATTATGCTGGAACGAGAGGGAACTCAGGATCTGATTTGCAGGAATTCCATGGTATTAATTTCTTCAAATAAAAAGAACAATTTCTTTTGTTTTTCTAAGCCACGTAGATTAGATATGGTATGCTGTATGGTGGAGATGAGTAGACCATTAGTATTCTTTTAAGAACAGATCTCATCATTGTAGCTTAACATTATATGTTTTAAAACTTAAATTCCCATTGACAAAGGGGGAAGGCAGCCCAGAAGTGTGCTGGAGGTCAAGAAGAAGCCAACCTGCGATTTAAAAACTCACACATAAATAAATGAATTGAATGTACTGGGGGAGGTAGGGGTGGGAATGGGTGAAAACAGGGACCATTGCAAATACTACCATTCTGCCTATTTTCTATTCTTGCAGGGTAAACAAGACCTACAAATATAGGATGGAAGGGGATCATTATTTGACAAGGGCCAATCACTTAGCCTATCTCAATTTCCTCATCTGTAAAATGGGAATATCTACTCATCAGGATACACTCAAGATTCCTTGAAAAGTACAAAGCACTCTATAATACACCCCACCAACTCTTAGAAAACTAAACTCTACCTGATGATTTAGAAATATTCACACTTTCTGATCTTTTAAGCATGGCCTATGCTAGGTAGACAGAACTCTATGGAATACTACTTTCCAAAAATAAACAAGGAAAAACCCACAACCCCCATACAAAATCAGAAGTGTAAAAAAAAAAAAAAATACGAACCTAAAATCTTTGACGTCTGCATCAATCCCATTCTGTACTGGTAAACCATTGGTCTTGTCAATCACATCACCCTCCTCCTTCAAATCTCCTAGCTTATCTCCATCAAATGTACCCTTGTTCTTCTTTTCACCTTTGTCGTTTTCATCACTGTCTGCATCCCTTGGGCCCTGTTTAAAAAATAGCTTCAGCTTCACTAATTATCATCAATTAATATTTATTGGGCTCCCATTGTCCACCCTACTATACTAAGCATTAATATTAAAAAAAAAAAAAGGAAATGGTCCCAGGCCTGGTATAGATTACAATCCAAGTAATGGATAACACAAAGACAAGCGCAGCATTCAAAATTGATATTGGGCCAAATGTAAAAGATATATATATATAAATATATATATAGTTATAGATATAGATATATAGATATATATATATACACATTTAAAATAGGGGGAAATTTTTCCTAACATTGATTCTGGTAGTCAGAATCAAAAATGTTCTTACCATTCCAAATGACTCCAGTCTGATTTCCTCTCCTTTTCTACCCAATGCCCACTCTATGCTTTCAGCCCTATCCCTCTCTTACCAAGAATTTCTATTCTTAACATTAAGGTTCTTGAGCCTTCTAATGCAGAGATTTTTATAGGACAAAAAGGTGGCTCAGTCTATCAAAATGGGAAAAAAACCCAACCTCTGATCCAATCTTCCCCCAGTATTAATAATCCTGGAATAATATCATTACTCTCTTTCCCCATCTGTTTCAGCCTTGTTCCCTATGGTCTGATAGCCAACTCATTCTTGCCTCATGATTGTTTTACCCTTGGCCCCGGGACATGCCCAGCTCATCACTTCCACCATCATCTCAGTTCCAATCCCATAAGCAGAACTCCTTCTTATCACATACAACTCAGAAATCATTCCTGGATTTGATTAATTTTCAAAACATTTAATCAAATAATGATTTGAAGAGGGCACTTGAAGCCTGAAAAAAGTAGGAATATTCATAAATCATAGTTCTACTCCTTATCATCATGCAATAATAAATGGAATAAATGGAGAACATTAAATCTTAATATAAACGTGACCTAATTCACCTCTGAAAGAGCTCAAGCTATAAAGCTTCAAAATGTAGGCCTGAAAGAGAGAGAAGGTACCAAGGCTAACGTTGAGGTGGTACACCTTGGCTCCTATGGGGTTGTCCACATAAGCCAAATTTTGCTTTCCAATGTCATAAGCACCAACCAAATCGAGATAATAGAAAAGTAACCCTTCTCCCCACTCAACCCCCCCCCCAAAAAAGAAGGAAAAAAGCATAGACTAGAAAAGCAGATGTTAGTGAAACAAATGAAGTACAGCACATTGCGAAATGGAAATGTGGGATTATGAAATGTGATATGCTCAAAGAACAATGTCTAAGGGCAGGCAACCACAGTTTTTATTAAGTGACTGGAATCAAAACACTGGGTGTGATTTCACAGCGGAATTTAGGCTATAGGGCAAATGCAGGATCCAGGGTTTTTGGTCCAATAAAGAGAAGGTCCACACAACGCCTATAATAGGTTCACAAAATGTGGATCAGGTGGTTGCTATTCTGGAACATAGTGGGTACATCACCCCCCATTTTAATGGGATAGAGACTCAAATTCTAGGTAAAAACTCATCTTGATTTGCTAGAAGGAATCTTGCTTCCTCCTCTCCCCCACCACTCAATGAGTGAATGCCCTTTAATAGTTCTTTTCTCAGTTCTAATTCTGACCTTCCTACAACATATGACACTGTACACAACATTCATTCTTCTGGGCTATCACACTATACCTATAAAGTGTTTTGCAAAGCTTCAAGTGCTATATAAATGCTAGTTACAATTTTTACAGCCATCATTGATATTCTCTCCTAACTCCAGACTTTAAAAAACCTCTTTCCTGGTTTTCCTTCTATCTGTCTGTCTGATCTTCTCTGCCCCATGGTGGTAGGTGGTCTTTAACCCCCTTCTCTTTTCACTTTCTAGATAATTACCAAATTAAATTATATGGTTATTCTTCTGATGGTGTTATCTGGCTCCCTACTGTCTCCAAACAAAACTGCAGGTGTGACAAAATGAGATGGAGAAACTCAAGATGATCATATTAAAAGTAGGCTACATGCAGGACAAAAATGACTAGCACAAAAGAAGTGGCCTCAGGAAATGTAAAAATATAAATGGGAAAGGGAAGCCAGTGATTTGGGGGGGTAGGGGGAGGAAAAGAGGCAAGGGGTGGTACACATCTGTGAGTGTACATTAACACCTGCAAAGGAGGGTGTGAGGGGTGTGGAGGGCAGAGAAGGGACTAGAGAGAGAGAGCAGATGGCAAACCAAGTAAATGCTATTCTGATAAGTCATGAAACATGGAAAAATGGCCACCAATATTGCACTGGAACAACCATCAATAGAATATTTATGGAAAGCCTGCTCAAGAATCATGAATTATGCAAAGACATGCATAGGTTTGATGGCATGCTCACTGATAAATAAACAAGACTGAAGCATTAAGAGACATAGATATGACTCCACTCTCCACCTCAGAGCCTATTGGGCATTCCCATCTACCTGCTAGGCACTTCCACTTTTGATGTCTTCCTGGCCATCAAACTCAGTGAGTTTCCTGATCCACCTCCTCCTGCACACACCTGGTGGCAGAACTAGTCATCTCCAAGTCACCAAGTCTACAAACCTGAGTGATTGTCTTCCTTGCCAAGTCTTGCTGGTACTAGCTCTGCAATAGTTCTCAAATCTGTATATTCCTATCTACACCCACTACTTCAAACCTGCTTCAAGCCTTTATAGCTTAGCTCCAGAATGAATGTCATATTCAACTAATTAATCTCCTTGTCTACAATTCACACTGCTTTCCTGATCACTTTCCTAATGCACAGATGAGGCAGATTTTTGTTTTTAAACCTTCAGTGATTCCTGACTGTCCAGAATAAAACATCACCTCTTTAGCCTGTCATTTACAGCTTCTGTAATACTGCTCCAACCTACATTTCTAAGTTGATTCCACAATATATAGCTATATAATATATGCATCAATCAAACTGAATTAGTAGTTTTTAACACTTCGGTGTCCTTTCTTCTCACCTGCACTGATCTGAGCCAGAGGGCAGTCTTTGCATGGAAAACAACATCTCCTCCTTGAAGCCTGTTCAGGAGTTAATGTGTGAAAAGTATGCCAATACCTTGAGCATGCCAATTAGAGGGATGTTTCCCTCAAATTTTTTTCTGGGTTCCCCCCCTCAAATTTTCTCACTGCATTTTGTCAGTCCTTACATTTGCTTCTATCATGCTTAAGCTATCAAGTAAACTAACAAAAATCACTCATTAACCACTTACTACGTGCCAGGCACTAGATCCTCCATTTTACTTGGTTATGTTGTATACCTGAGCAAATGATAAATTGTAGGAGCACAGCCTGTTATAAATCTCCTCTTGATGTCCCCAGAGAGATAAACATAATATGTATTTAATAAAGGTGTGTTGACTCAAATTGCATATTGTTATTGCTACCCTGAAGGGATCTGACCCAGAAAGACTGGATTATAATGCATACAGAACATCTAGGTTCTGGGAAAAGGAAACATCGCGACCTGTTAAGTTTACATATTTACTCTCAAATCAAAAAAGGAAACTGAAGTAAGAAGATATTCTAGTTCATACAAAAGACAAAAATATCAGAAATTAATTTTAGTGTCTAAAGACATCTGGCCAGGTGAGCATGATCCACCAAGATGGCTCTCTAATGGGGAAGAGTTCAATTCTGGGAGTCTCACTGGCTAAAGGAATGCCTGGGATAGTGACTCCTAAATTATCCTTCAGATTTCAAAATAAGAAAGCAAGAATTCTGAAAAATGTTGACCACATGCTGGTCAGTCCAAGGAAAAGGAAAGAGAAGACCCTTCTCTATAGACGGTAAGTCTAACAAGAGAATCATCTAAAATTAAATTACTGCGATACTGTCCTGAAAATCAAAGAAGGTTGTAAACATAGTGAAAGAGTCTCAAGGGAGCATATATCTGACTCAGGAACCACGTCCTATGTGCTAAGAAAATGACTCCTAGGATGGCCTGAACCCTGGCACAAGAATCTGGCCACTGGCAGATGAGATGCATAGCAGATGCGGTGAACATGCAAGCACTGCTCCACATGAAATAGTCACCAAAGGAGTATGAAGGAAATTTAAGCAGTTGAAAATTGCTCTCTATCAAGAATTTTCAACTCTCGCTAATCCAAAAGAACAGTTCTACTGAGTTGAGGGAGCGGGTGCTAACAAGAAGGCAGCTTGATGACTGTTTGCCTACAAGGTGACTGACTGTCTAACTGACTGACTGGTGACTATTTCATCTGGTTCCAGATTCTCAGAGGTCTCCAGAAGAAGAATTCAAATCTAGTGTCATGTAAAGCACTGTCACCTGATCTAGCAGGTTTCTTCCTGGGAACTAGGAAGACTTTTAAAGCAAAGGATTGCCCCAAATGCCATGTCAAAGAGGTGAAGTACACTTGCTGAAGGTAACTAATTATCCTGAAACTGAAAGAATTCCAGGTAACACCCTAATCTCCCAAGCACTAAATCACTATGACAGAATGGGGTGCAAGAAAGGATCTTATTGGGGGAATGATGTGCAATCTATAGATACAGAGCAGATTGACAGGAAACAAAAAGTATACTCGATGGGTTGGTAGGAAGGATAGATTATATCCTTAATCCTGTGTTCCTCTTGTGACAACAAATGTATTCTGCTTTCTGGTTGACATCATAAAGGCCACTGGGGCCAGAAAACATAGTTTCCCGTGGTTTCTCCCACAAAGTTTTCACAAGGTTATCATTAACTGGCAAATTACCTAAAAGACATAGATTAACCTTGAAAAGTCAGCTGCTTGCAGTTCTGTTTGAAATAAAAATCAAAGATAATTTTAATTACTGAAAAACAAATTGTCAACAATTATAGGGAATGTATTTCAGTAAGTCTAAACCAAGAAAATGATTGTAGAACAAAGCCACAACAAAAAATAGTTTACTCCAATATCTATTAAGTTCTTATAATAAAGTATTGGGCAAATAACTAAATTCCAAAATGAACTACTAAAGGAGGCTTTAAAAGAAAGCTCCAGTAATACTTGAACTAAGTTCTGAAAGAGAAAGGACCAAAGGGGCAGAGAAGGTAATTCAGAGGCTAGAGAGTCAGACATAGAGATGGGAGGTCCTGGGTTCAAATCTGACCTCAGACACCTCCCAGCTGTGTGACTCTGGGCAAGTCACTTAACCCCCATTGCCTAGCCCATACCACTCTTCTGCCGTGGGACCAATACCCAGTATTGATTTCAAGACAGGGTCAATTAAGGGTTTTAAAAAAAATGGTATGAGCTTCCTCCAGAAAAAGAACTGTTGGAGTCAGAATACAGATATAAGCACACAACTTATTAATTGTTTATTTTGGTCTATGTTATGGGGTTTTGGTTTATAAGATTATTTTTACTCACTCACAAAAATGAATATGGAAATGTTATGAATGATAATACATGTATAACCCAGCACCAGAATGGGGAAGGGAAGGAGGAATAGGTACAATCATGTAACTTAGGAAAATTACACGGAACTGGCAAAAAAAATTTTTTTAATATTTAAATGGTATGAGCTAAAAAAGGGGCAACTGCTCATGTCTATGGAATCACGAATAGTATAATTTGGCTGAAGTAAAGAGTGAAGGAACCTGAATAATGTGGCATGAGGTTATAAAAATGTTGATAATACACTGTAGAGGGGATGTCCAATTCAGAGGTATGAGGTTAAGATTTGCAACAGCGTTAACTGTTCTAGGGATCTGGAACAGATTTCCAAATTATCCATACTTTGCATTTCTTCTTCAAAAATTGTCTACTGTGAGGCAGCTAGGTGGTTTAGTGGATTGAGAGCCAGGTCAAAAGATGGGAGTTCCTCAGTTTAAATCTTGCCTCAAGACACTTCCTAGCTGTGTGACCCTGGGCAAGTCACTTAACTCCCATTGCCTAGCCCTTACTGCACTTCTTCCTTGGTAGCAAAGCACAGTATTGATTCTAAGACAGAACTTAAGGGTTTAAAAAATTTTGTATATTCATCTCCTTGCATCATCTATTTGCTGGGAAATGGCTTTTGGCCTTAAATATATGGAATAATATTACAAATGTGTTGATGTATGTACATAAATGCATACATATTTAGACACAAATACTTTTTTGGTTCTGCGATATTTCAGGAGAAGATTTTTCCACCAATAAATAAGGATGCCAAAGATAAAAGTACCATAAATGTCAGAATTTATATAAACTGACAATAGGCCAAATGAAGCAGAACCAGGAAAAATGATATAGGCAATGACAACAAAAAAACCAAAAGAACAATAAAAGATTTAATCATAAAGGCCAAGTCTACAACTGAAAAAGAGCTAAGGAAATGTACTCCCTCCCTGAGAATTAGATGCATATACTATCAGACATTTTTAATATACTAATCATTGTGAGAAAACTTTTTTGTTACTAAAAAATAACTCTGATAAAAGGAATTCGTTAATATAACTCTTAAAAATATATCTCAATATAGCTACTATTCCACTAAACTAGTGGTTGAGAAGTGCGTACCAGATTACTCAACTTTGCTTATCCAAGTAAGAAGTCATGAGGACTAGAGTAGAGTGGTAACAATGAAATTGGAATCAGAGAAAAGCCTTCATTAAAACACACTGAGTAGTGGGACGCTGGGTAGCTCAGTGGATTGAGTCAGACCTACAGATGGGAGGTCCTAGGTTCAAATCTGACCTCAGACACTTTTCCAGCTGTGTGACCCTGGGCAAGTCACTTAACCCCCATTGCCTAGCCCTTACCTTAGAATCAATACACAGTATTGATTCTAATGTGGAAGGTAAGGGGAGGGGGGGGGATTAATTAGGGACTGGTAGTAGCATAATAATTATCTGAATTTCCTCATTATTTCTACATCTTCTTCCTTCATCATTTTGTCTTCTAATGAAAACGTTCCACCAAAATAATAAAGATACACACAGGAAAATTTTCTTCAATATTTTTGGGGGTAAAACTTGAAATGTCCATTACCATTAGACCTTTTATAGCACACTTAAGATAATCTTTGCCAAAATGTGAATCTCTGGCTACTGAATCAAATTATTGCTGCACCACTTGTGAGCAGGCCCATAATAGGTAATCCTATTGCTTCCATATCCACTGGAGCCACTATTCAACCCAATAAATTTAATGAAAGTCCAAAAGGTTTTATAATAGCAGAGCAAAAGAAGGAATCAAGAAACAGGTTTCTGCAAGGCTTGTATGAAGTTTGCATCTGAGTGAGATCTAAATCCCCACCAGGGGAATTAGATGATTCAGACTTTGTAATGGTAATCAACTTTTTAAAAGCTGCACTGGGGTAAGGAAGAGATTTTTTTCCCCTGCTTAAATCTACATCAAGAACTCTTTATTAACTAATGAAGCAAGTGATATGAAGACCCCAATGAAAAAAGCAGGGACAAGTCACCAAATTCAGCACTGGGAAGATTTCCTAAAGAAACCATGAGATAGAAAAGGACCAACATGTACAAAAGCAGTGATAGCAGCAGTTGTGGGGGGTGGAAACCTGGAAACAAAGTCCATCGACTGGGGAATGGATGAATAAATATTACTGTGGCTCAAGAAATGAATATACAAATTTTAGAAAAACCATCGAAGACATGAAATGAACAGATTCAGAAGAAAGAATTTATAGGATGATCATAATAATATAATGGAAAACTCAAAAAGACAAGTCAATGCAGTGACCAACTATGACTTTAAAAGACTGCTGATAAAGTATCTCTCCTTCCTCAGCATAGAAATGGTAGATACAGTATGAGACAGATATTTTCACACATAGTAAGGACTAATTTTGCTTTGTTCATTTATTAATTTGTGAAGAGAAGCCTTATTACCTCTACTTACCCATTGGAAGTTAGGAGACAGAGAAAAAGAGGTAAAAAGGAAAACAAAGTCTAATTAAAGAGGGAAATTCCTACAAAAGAAAAAGTCTAGAAGTACAATAATGACAATATTGTTTCTATGTCTATGACAGAATACATACTTATATGATTTGGCAAATTCTATATATATAACAAGTTCATTTCACATGTGTTCCTCTTTTTAGTTCTTTCAAGTTCATAATAAAATAATTTTTTTTTTTAAAAGAAGCCAGGCAATAGGAATGACTAATAGCATTTGAGAATGCCCCAGGGAACCACATCTAAACTTTAACAAAACATGGGAATAGAGGTCAAATTTTTTAAAAAGAAAAATGTGGCCATAATCTGAATTTCTAGCTAAATGAAGATAATGATGGAGACTCTAAGATGAATTTCTTGGGCAATAGGAACACCTAGGTAAAGAAAAGTGATAATTTCTTCTGGAAGAAGGATAAACAGAAGTCAGCTTGGAAAGAAGGGATCCGACTGCTATAGGACTAGGATAGTGTTTCAGGATTTCATCCCTGTGGTCTCAGAGAGATTATTTACTTCATCCTAAACTATGTATCCAATAACCTTGTAGCTCCCTTTTCTACAAACACAAGTCATGATCCCTCTATAACTTAGTAGCTAATCTGGATAGTTTCTGTGACTTAAAAATTCATGATCCTGCTGTCAACCAGGAACCTATACTATCACTAAGCCCATAAACAAAGACTTACCAGAGAGTTCAGCCTCTGCTCTATTGATGGGTGGGTTTTGTTTGTTTGTTTGTTTATTTTAAGCCTTACTTTTACAGTCTTAGAATCTGTACTCATAATAAATTCCAGGGCAGAAGAGTGGTATGTGTTAGGCCGGGGGGGGGGGGGGGGGGGGGGGCGTGGGGCGTTAGTGACTTGCTCAGGGTCTCAGAGCTAGAAAGTATCTGAGGACAAACTAGAATCCAGGACTTCCTCATCCCTAGACTTGGCTCTCAATCCACTGAGCCACCTCGCTGTCTGTCTGCTGGTATAGGGTTTAAAAAAAAAAAAATCATTACAGTCAAGTGAGATATGTAAGAGGAAATATAGTGCCATAAGAAACCATAAAGATAAGGAATTCCAAGAAAGAGAAAACAAAGTGAGGAAAGCAGAACCACAAAAATAACTACAAAAATTTAATTAAATGGCAGCTGATCAGGCCATTCTTCCTCCCAGAGAAAAGATTAATAAACACACTTACCTTCTCTCAACAGAGATGTAGGGAAGTACAGAACCAGAATGCTATATAAACTGTAATGTCAATCTGCTTGCCATAATTCTCTTTCTTGCAAGGAGAGATTTCAGGAAAGGGGATGGCATACTAGGAAAGCAATATGGTACAAAGAGCCAAAAGACATCGATAAATGATTTGGAAACTATATTAGGATCCTATCTGGCCAACAATGGCCCATCAAAGGGTAGTTGAATGCCAGCGGTGCTCAGGAAGTTTTGCAGGCTACTCCTCTGGGAATTCCTGAGATCCAAAGATGCCAAACTTATAGTGAATAGTGACTACTCACAGTGGGAGTTTATCTCATTTGGGGTGGGCTGCTTTTGTCCGCCTGAAGGAATCCCTGCCAAATGCAGTATGGAGCAACAAGAAAACTACCTAGAGATTTTCTGGAGAGTTGGGAGTCTCTCACATCACCAAAGATCACTGATACTATTCACATCCTCAAGGTAAGAGATACTGAAAGGAACATGAAGACTTTCTGACTGAGCTCTTAAGAGAATTCAAATAGCCAAAATTGATTTTTTCTGTCAGTAAATGAGAATATAACCTTTCAAGTCCTATCAAGCCTAGGGAGGTCTACAGCAGCCGAAAGTCAAAATGCACACAATCAAAGATCATTCTTTGAGGTCCTGAGGACCTCTTCTACGGCACAGCAGAGAAGACAGCTAGAGTGAAGACAACCAGAGTGGTGAGAAGGGAGTTGGTGTCTCAAGAGATGACTCAAGTTATATAAGAGTAACTGGGATACTCATGACTGTCAGTCTTCAAAACTTCAGCTGCCATCTGAAAAAAAAATGGCAAAGGAAAACTTGGAAGACATTTTCTTCCATTATTTCATGGCAATTTGGATTTTCTGAGGGATCCTTTCATATTTTGGAAAAAAGGTCTTCCATGCATGAACCCATATTCCCAAACTTAGATAACATACGTATTCAAAAATAAAAGAATGGATTCCTCAATAAACTCATACAACCTTACTTCCATTACAAAGTGCAGACAGGAGAAATAATACAAGATTCAAATACATCTTGGCTGAAATTTGGTTTAAGCCTTCTACAAATTATTTCATGTGGCCCATTTTCAGGATACCTTTTAGTTGTTTCCAAGCTGTCTATGATTATAGAACAGTAAAACAGCCACAAGGTTCAGATAAAACAAATGAGAATTTTATAACTGCTCTTTTAAAACATAAGAACCCAACCAACATGTGACATGAATTGATTTTTTTCTTGGGTGTCTATAACAAGGTAAACAAACAACAGGGCCAGTTTTGAACATGAAAAGAAAATTCCCAGTTACTGTACATGATGGTTTACTGTGATGTTTTGAAAGGTCAACTTATGTAATCTGAGACATTTGAATCCTTCTTCCTCTTCATTCTTCTGCCTCTTACAATTTCATAGCAACCTAGTTACATGTCTCCTCAGGTGATAGCACATGTCCATAACATGGAAATCCATCTCACATAAAATTTATGACAAGAACCTTAACATTATAGCCCAAATGAACCCAGGTCCAATCAAACTTGCCTCTTATTACTCTGAATTTTATGCTTAAAAATAGAAAAAAAGGTGAATTCAGATACTAAAACTGTTTTAGGGTTGGCAATGCGTGAGAAGGTTCCTTCGTTAGGGATGGGCACAAACTTTAGATAAGCTACACCAGAGTGAACTGGGTACTGAAACCTAGGTGATGTTTTTTCAAGCTGAGGTCCTGAGGGGGAAAAAATGAATCTCAGGAGAGCAGGAAGAATAGAATGCGGTAGAGCAAGGAGGCTGACCCAGAGAAGAAAAGCCTAAATGAAAACCAAAAAAGGGCAGAATCAGAGAAAGAAAAAAAAGGAAAGAAGGAAAGAAAGCAAGCAGCTGGAAGTACTGAACAGAGGACTGGGAGGACAGGGAATCAGAAAGCCTGGGGTTCAAGAAGTTCCATCTCTAACAAGGACAGATGAACGAAATGAGAAAAGTGAGGGAAGGAGGAAAAGACTGAGAAGGAAAGGAGAAAGGAAAAGAAGGGAGGCAGGAAAGGGAGGATTCACTTTTCCTATGGAATAAATATTACATAATTTGAGTTAAGAAAAGGCCAACCGGGTCAATATGGATCCAGCAATAAAAGGCGAGCATATGTCCCAACAGAGGCAAGGCAAGGCACTACTGCTCTGGTACTTGACAGAATGAAAATCGGCCAAGTCAGCTGAAGGCCAAAGGATCCAGAGAATATAAATTCTAAGAAAGACTCATAGTGCAATAATCTCCCAAGTTCAATTTATACCAGACCACCATCTCTAGGCAGTGTAGATTCCAATCAGGCTCCTGAAGTGATAAAACACAAGTCATTTAATTCTTAGCATCAAGCCCTTAGAGCCAGATGGTCAAAATCCTGTGACAATTTTATTTTAAGCACAAATTATGACATACCTTTGCACATAGTAAGGATACTCTAGATAGGAACCTAGTTACCTTAACCCAGGTCTTTTTCTATTATGCTAATCAGTTTTAATTTACTAGAGGTCTTCTTATAAATAACCTGTACTGTGTAAAGTTTCTATGGAAGACTACCATAGCCCCTGCCCTAGCCTACTCCACAGGCATTAGGACAGCCAAGCACAACAACAAATGGAAATACCAGGCTAGCAATGAAGGAAAGATTCCCCAGTGACTGGTATCAGAAAGATATCAAAGTAAAAGGAAACCACTGAGCAGACTTTGGATGAGGAAGTGAGTGTTGACTACTGGGCCAAGAACAGGTGCAGCAAATGTTCTATGACAGGGAACTCTCACTCAGGATGGTTTAGAATCAATCATAGAGAGAGGCAAGGATGGAGTAAAAAAAAAGCAATCTGGCCCTCAACCTCGTCATAATGGAGGACTTTAGAGCATGTACCTGTAATGGAAAACAAAATGGGGTGGGAAGAGATGGGAAAGAGAAAGCAAACAGTAGAGAATTTTTAAAATTAATTTGCATGAAAAGCAGTAGGCTCAGAGAAAAGCATCTAAAGATGCTTAAAGAAGATGATCTTCAAGAGAAAGAAGTTGATTAAAGCAATGGAGCCGGAAAGAAAGTTTTTCAGGAACCGAAGAAGGTCAAGATCTAAAACAAGATGAGAATAAAGAGCAGCAAATGAACCTGAAAAATATAGTTCTTAACCCTTTTCGGTCCATTGGCATACTTCAGGAAGCCTATGGACTCTCGCTTCTCAGAATCATGTTTTTAAATAACTGATGGAGATGTTCAATCTCAATTAGACTACCAAAAATAAAGATGTCATTGTTTCCCATCAAATCCAAAAACCCATTGAAACCTATCCTGAGACCTTAGATTAAGAAGCCTTGCCACAGACAAAAACTGACTGACCAGGACTTTCCAACAAAATGGAAGTGGCAAAGGTAAGGAGGAAAAAAAAATCAAAGGTGGTTAATCCTACACACAGCCAAGAATCAGAAGAATGTGTCTAATGGGATCATTGCTTTAGTTCCTTAGTTTTGGGGGATGGGGAGAATCTTCTCCTTGAAAGGTTCTTAGATTAACAATTCTATATTAATGACCCGCTCCTGTTTGGTGTTTTTTGGGTTTTGGTTTTTTAATAAAAACAACATAGTCTGGAATTACAGAAAGGAATTAAGAAGTAGGGCTCTAGTTCTGACTGAATTGTTAGCTATATAGACCAAAAGAAATGATTTTTACTTTTTAAAAAAGGCATATCTCTTAGAGTTTATGCTGAGGTTAAGAATAAGGAAATGTATTCTCTATTATTACACTATCATTATTACGTACAGCATAAGTAACTAAAACAAGCACATTTTGCTTTAAAAAAATAAAGAGGCATAAGAGCAAGGTTCTAAAAAACCAACTTACAAATCCTCCTTTTCTTAAACAGGAATCACCAGGGGATGAACTCAATACATATTCCACCATGCTAACTCCTAGTCCTCCACTCTCCGACCGTGGGGACAATACAGAATTGACCTCACTGTTCACATGGAAACTCTGACCAGGTCTTCTCTGCACCATGATGGGCTGGGAAACTGAATGATCTACAAAAAAGGATACACAAACATAATAGAGTACAACTTGGAAGTTCCAAAAAAAATAAGAGCGATGTGTAGTGAGTGAGTGCACAAGCCGATGACTGACTTGGAATCCAGATGATCATTTTAGCAAAATGCCACCTCCCTCCCTCTCTGTCTGTCTGTCCATCCCTTGGAATGGTATTCTATATAAAGTGAGGAAATATTAATACCTTCATTGTCCACCATCAACAGTAAACTTTTCCGGATAAATTTATCTTATAAAGTGGAGAAATATACTTAATTCTACAAGTATAAAAGGGAAAATGAAATTTTAAAAATAAAATGGAAAGTTAAAAGATAATAATTCCAGCCACTTCTGGAACAAAACTTTCTGATTTTAATTAGATAATTTTAAACATTTAATGCCTAAGCTTGGTGAGGCTTATTATTATAATGGGCTATAGTATGTTCAGTTCTGCATGCATTATAGGGGCTTTCTGTACATCCTCTAACTATTGGCTGGTTTCATTTAGTTGCTATAGCTTACCATCAAAGCACCAAATGGCCCACTATGAATGATATGTTCATAAATATCAATGAGACATTGAGTAAAAAACCTAAGATCCGGGCTTTGTGTACAGGTACATCCCCCTATGTATGGAATTGGGGCTGTGTTTCAAAGAGGTGTGTTGTCGGGAATCTAATTACAAAAAAGTGGAGCATTCGCAAACTTACATGTTAGGCTACAACATGTTAAGTCATCAAATATGGTAATGGTAGATCTGTTGAAGAACTGATGGTAGTATCCTCTAGAACAGTGACCAAGCCATCCTGATGACCTAATGCTGATAATTTAATGAAGTCTCATCTGCATTTGGAAAGTATATCCTATAAATTTAGGGGCAAGGAAAGGAAAGGGGGGGAACAGGACATGACTTTTGACTTTGGGGGCACGTGATTACTTTAAGCTGATGTAATACTGATCGTAATATGGAACAAGAACAACCAAAACTCCTGCCAAAGGGGGAGGTCATTTCATTTTGTCTAAAAATATGAATCAAATTTTAAACAGGTGACATGTGTTAAGTGTTTTTAATAAATTGCATTCCACGAGACCCTAAGTGGTAACAAAACCAAAGAAGAAAGAGAAGTTTGACATGCTCGTGACACATGTAAAATCTATGACTTGCCAAATTACAGTGCAGGTGCTCAGTCTAGATTACCTGATGTTCCCCAGGCACTGTCCCGCCATTGATCACCCAGGAATATTCCTTTTGGTCCATCTTTGCTGGAATCATCTGTTTCCCAAAACTTTTTACCTGGCAAGAGCTGCTGCAAATTAAAAATAATAAATGCTTTGAACGAATTCAGAAAGGTTAAAAAAATACAGTAGTCAACACTTTCATTAGACAAAAGTACTGAAGATGCCCTGAAGAGTACAACCTACATTCAGAGCACTAGCATAGATAAGGGGGGGGTGGGGGGTGGGGGTGGGGAAGGAGACATAGAATGACTAGGACCAAAGGGAAGGGAAAACACATATACATACACAGCAGCAGTATGATGGATTTCATTCCATTTTACTAATATCCATATAAGAATAAGACTGAATGGCTACTAAACCAAGTGGACAAATAGCAATAATTACTGAAAGAGTGAATGCGTGTGTGAATGTGCATGTGCACCTGCATGCACTCTCTCTCTCTCTCTCTCTCTCTCTTTCTCTCTCTCTTTAAGCCCTGATACCTGATCGCCACAGAAAGTTACTGCAACTATTGACATACATTAATGCAGTTGCTAGAGGAAAGTTTCCCTCTTTTGCTTATTATGAGAAATCTAAACAAAATGCCAACACCACAGACCAAGGCCATAGCATTCATAATTACAACATGCTTAGGTATGCACCATTATTCAATGGGCATGGGAGTAATGAATGTGGGCAACCCCTGCAAAGAGACAAATCACAATCTACTGAGGTCGACCCCCATCCCCAAGTCTTGGTGACTCTAACTCATAGCCTTCCCTAGGGAATCTACCCAACATAATGGAGACTTTCCTCCAGTTCTCCCCAAAATACTCACTCTTGCTTTACAAAAGTCTCTGTAAAATTATTGCAGCATTAGACACCTAGATGAGAATAGAAGCTACTGAAGAAAGTAATGGGGGAGAACTGAAAACAAAATCAATGGATGGACCCCAGTTGGTTCAACTAAAAGCAGCCCTGAGGACCTTTGTGTTTAGTATCTAAATTTGTTTAAAATTTTTTGATACATTTTACACCACAGGATGAAAACTATTTCTATAACTTAGGAGGGGAAATTTATTGATCTTAAATATTTAACACTTAAAGTAAAGCTGTTTCCATTAGAGAATTATGGCATCAGCAGTGATGTTTCCTGAGAAAGAAATTACACCTCAAACCAAATAATGGTTATGCAAATTTACACCATTTCTCCCCCCAAAATGCAAATACCTTTAAAGTCAAAAGAGAAAACAGAGATGAAGATGAAAGTGTTAATGGCTTAAGGAGCAATCAAATTATGTTGACTAATCCACTAAATGTAAATGTCTGTTTCCTGGTTCTACAAAGCTTTCCCCCCTCATCTGTGAAATTAATACTTTTATTTCAGTTGCAACTCAAAAGAGATGAAGCTCAAATCATTGCTCTTTGATCACGAAAAAGTTAACAGTCGGAATATATAAACCAGATTCTAAAACATCAAAAAGTGAAAGATTTCTCATAAATCCCACACCGCCCTGCAACCATGGGTAAAAGCTTAACTTCCTATACTGTAACTGACTCATTACAAAAAGTCAGAGGGAGAGACATTAGCTAATTTGAAATTCACTACAATGAAAAAGTCATTGTCTACACCCTTAATTCTAGATTTTCTGTGTAATTTTCAAGAGGATAAAACACAAATAAAGAGCACCTAAGTTTATACATTGCATTTGTGTGCACATGCACATAACACACCTGCATCCAGGCAGACACAAAGTCTTGGGTATTGGGATGACGAGTTTCTCATACATTTATATGTGATGATTCTTATCTAGGATCCACTAACTCAGACTTAATTTATTAAGTCTTCTTTGTCCCACATGATAAATGAAGAGAAAAACTTTTTATTACATGGAGGGAGAAGGGGGTGGAAGACAAGTGGAAGCTAAATTATCAAATCCCTTTATCCAGTAATTAATGCAGCCAGGCAAACAGTCTTTCAGAAGAAAAGAAGAAATAAACTAGAGAAAAGTCAAATGAAAGGAACCTTTGAGACAGGACCAGATTGACCAAGAGTTAAAGCTGAACAGGATCCTATTGAGTAAATCTAATGCCCTCATTTTAAAAATGAGCAAACTGAAGCTTGAAGGGGGTGAGTGACTTAACCAAGGTCACACAAGGTCTGCTAGTAAACAGCAAAACCAGAAATTACTTTAAATCAATATTCCTGTTGGTGATGCCAGCAATACCTCTCAGAGGTTTACAAAGAACTTTTCTTTCTCAAATTATTTCAGTCTTTCATACTAACATGAAGACATTTTCCCTATACAAATTCTGATAAGAACTTACTTCAACTATTTCTTTAAGCATAAGAATGAGGACCTCCTTTTTTAACTTAAATGATGCTGCTCACAGTAAGGAAAATTCTTTTGAGTTTCTTATTATTTACTTGGATATATGTCACAGAAATCTGAAAGATTGTTTAATCAACACTTCACAACTTTAAAAAAAAAAAAGAAAAAGCCTAACCATAGGCACAGTTTACTGACCAAATTGCTGCCTCAAGTTAGGGTCCTGTTCAATTCAGCTTTAAGCATGATAACCATGTTGCTGGTCAGTAAAGCAAAACCCCATAAAAGAGACAGCCATGTCTGCATTGATGAGAGAAAAACAGCAAAAACATTCAACCAGCTTCAACCTGCTGAAAAAAACAAGTTGATACAAGTCCAAAATTCTAGTTCCTTTCATGCAATTTCTCCTGGTATATATAAGTCACTCAAAAAGCAATTCTAGCAGATCTAAGCAAAAATGATGGTCCTTGCCCCGAGTCACACATGCAAATAGAAGCATGCACAGACTCAAGCGAAGAGAATGGGAAGAGAGGAGAGAGAAGTTCAGGATCACTACAGCCTTGTGTAGAGGTGATGGCTTTGGCTGAGCTGTAAGGAAACAAGTAATTGTGAGGCCAAAGTGAGAAAGAAGCAAGTCCATTCCAGACATGGAAAACAGGGAGCCTGAAAGGGAAGCCAAGATGCAATGTCGTGGAAGAGCAGCAGCAAGACCAGTCAGGCTATAGCATGAGGAAAAGTAGGATGTGGCCAGGATTCTCAAGGCCAGATAGCAATCCCAAGCAGACAACAACCAAATGACTGCAGATCTTAACAAACTAAATGTCAAAAATTAAATTCCTGAAGGTAATTTTTAACTAGGGATCATTCTGGGATAATAGGCAAACACACCAACTTTGTTCAGTTCTCTCCTACCACTCTGTCCAGAAAGAGATCCTTGTTCCCACCTGAACCCTAAGAGCTTTTTGGAGTCTCAGTCAACTCCCTATGCTTCCTTCCTATTTTTTCCTTCAAAAATCCTTTTTTTCCCTAAACTATAACAAAGAGAAACACTAATGGATCTAGCACAGTGCCTGACACAAAGGAGGTACTTAATAAAATATTTGTGTACTCTCAGATCAAGTATTTCCATTTTAACTTTTGAACCTTCTGGAAAGAACAGAATAAATGATGACAATGAGCATCTAAGTACAGGAGACAAGTTTATAGATAGGAGGAAAAAGGTCTTTTCTGTGCCACTCAAATCCCAAACAATAAAAGCAGCATAAATATAGCACTTTAGGGTCTCCAAAGCAGATTTATAAAAATTATCTCACTGATCTTCATCAAAACCTAGGTAGGAAGGTGCTATTATTACCCCCATTTTATAAAATGATGGGGAAACTGAGGCAGAGCTAGGTGACTTACCCAGGATCACACAGCTAATAAGTGTCTGAAGGTGACTTTTGAACTTGATCTTTCTGACCCTGGCTCCGCCTATCTGCTTCCAAAAACAACTGCTTACTCTGCCTAAGGCCAGGGTCAAACCTGGGTACAAATGATGGATTCCCAATATAACTGTGAAGATCATCACATTATTTAATGAGAGGGGAAAAAACCCCACTGGTTTTGGAGTCAGAGGACCTGGATGAGTATCCTGACTGCACTAGCTGCTTGGCTTTGGATTGTTTGTCGTTCAATTGTCTCAGTCATGTCTTACTCTGTGACTCCATTTGGGATTTTCTTGGCAAAGATACTAGAGTGGTCTGCCATTTCCTCCTCCAGGTCATTTTACAGATGAGGAAGCTGAGGCAAACAGGGTTAAGAAACTTGTACAGCTAAGTGTCTGATACCAGGTTTGAACCCAGAAAGATGCATCTTCCTCACTCCACGTCTAGCACTCTATCCAGTGCACCACCTAGCTGCCTTCAGATAAGTTACTTCATCACTATAAGAAGCTTTAATTTCTTCATCTGTAATGATGAACTAGATGCTCACTAAGGCCTCTTGGAGATCCCTGTGGATACTATGAATCCTCTGCCAGGCAGGAGTAATGGAAAAAATGATATACTAATAAGGATCATAGAAACAAAAGCCAAGGAGAAAAGGCTTGTGAGGGAGAAATTGGAGAAGAAATAATAGAGATGCAGATCATGTGAGTAAAAGGAACAAGGAAGAAAATTGTAAAAAACCTAATTTGAGTAAAGGAAATAACACAGAAAGGGGTCCCCATAGACATGGAATACATTTGTGTTGAGTAGTGTGGAAAGGAAGACAAAGGAGAAGAAAAATGAATCCAGGAAAGCAACAGAAAGGTGCAGGGAAGACACCAACTAATCCATCCACTTCTAATACCAGAATACTGAGGGGTTTTTTCTTTGCCCAAAGTATATTTCAACACTTCTCATTTACATGAATTTCTGAAAATCTGGGATTCCCAACTCAACAGATAAATGTAGTATTTTATTATAATCAAAACACTCCTTTAGGAATCTGCTTTCTAGGAATACTTCCCCTGCCATTTATAAGATGTGTCTGCCAAGTGTTGCTAGAGATGTTCTTGAACTTGGAAAAGGGAATTATCTAGAGTCCCACTTCATGCTCTTCAATTTTCTTTGTATTGGACAGCCTTTCAACATTAAATATGGTCAATTCCAAATGAAAATATGGCTTACTCTCCATCTTCAGAATAAAATAGGATCATAAGCCCTGGCCCACAAGGCACTTTACTCTGAAAGGCAGCTAGCTGCTATTAAATGACAGAAAAGGGTTTGGGTAGACTCTCTGGGACAGCTACTACTGAGGCTTAGTGCTTCAGAGTCCATTATCACATGTGAGTCTCACCACAACCAGATCATCCTGACACAAGATTATTATAAGAAGAAAAACTGCTACAAGAGAAAGAGAACTGGATTTAAAGTCAGGGGTCTCATGGAAAGATCGAAGAAAGAGGAGAACAGTATGTACCAAAATATTTGGGATAGTTCTTTTAGCAACGGAAAAGAGGAGTGCCCAACATTTGAGGAATGGTTGAACAAGTTGTTGTATATGCATGGGAGGGAATACTATTGTTCACTGAAAAACTTAAATTAATTCTCAAAAATGATAGTCATTTTTGTGTGTTCAGGATTTTCCAGGTTCCTTGTTTAGAAAACGAAAGGACTGAACTAGATGCCCCCCAACTTCCTTTAGCAATCTAAATCTATGATCCAGGGATCATTTTACAGATAAAAGCACCAATTTTCAGCAAGATTAAATAGCTTAGAGCAATTTCCCAAGAAATAAGTAAACAAAGTCTATAAACAGGCAAGTTTCAAAAGAAGGAACACAAGCTACCATCAAGCATATGAAAGAGCCATTAAAATCATTAATAAATGAGTTAAAACAACTTTGTCAATAGACAGGCAAAGATGACAGAAAGATTAAAATGCTAAATATGTATAGGGCTACAAAAAGAGAGATGTGAAAATGCACTCTGCTGGTGCTATTAACTGGTACAGTCACCCTAGAAAACAATCAGAATTTATACTTTTGAAAATGTTACTAAATCAAATGCCACCATCACTTGGCATTTAACTCAAGCAGGTCAGAGAGACGGGGAAAAGTCTCACCCATGTATATGAAAGCAGACACAGCAGCAATGATGTACAGAATAGCAAGGAAATGGAAAGAGAACACTCAACAATTGAGAAATAGCTGAACAAATTATGGCAAAAGGCTAGTATCAAAAAACCGTGCTGAAAAAAAGGGAATAAAATAAATACAGTTCTTCTCCCCCAAGTTTTTCAGGAGATGCCAAAAAATGTACATTCAGATACAGTCATTGTATAGATCTTTCTTAACTGAAAAAAGGAATACACACATTCAGTCATAGTCGATGTGCTGGATCTATTGTACTTGACAAGGAAGAATTCTTATTGGGGGAGTGGGAATCTTTATTAGAAAGTGACACCAGTGAAAAAAAGGAGGGAGCATAGCATCAATAAGACATTTTTAAAGAGGGGGAAAAGATGAAAAGCCTTACTCATGATCTCACAGCTAGATTCACATACAGGTGAGTTGTTTCTACTAGACCCACATTGCATTAGCATAAAAATGGATTGTAGAGGCATTTAATACTAACCTGTTAGTTCATCAGCTTATTGAAGGAGGTGTTTATAACCACACTTAGTTATGTAGTGTCTAACTTAGAGTACTTGATAAACACTCTCTTATTTGGTCTTCAGAAGAAGCTAGAGACTTGTCGGTTTCTCAGTTACAATTACCCCAATTCCTCAAACACTCATTTACACTGAAGACTTGGAGTTTGGCCCAAGATTAGGTCCAAAACTGGGCTTCCTCATATAATTATAGGTTTTATATGCTAAGTTTTCTTAAAACTAAAAACATATAAAGTCAGTTTCATTTCTTAACTGACTTACATGATAGGAAAAAAACAGGTTTTCCTCAGAAATGAGATGCAATGTATGCAAGCGCCCAGAGACAGGAGATGACAGGACAAAATAAAGAAATAAGGAGCCATTGGAGGAGAAAGGTTAGAGAACAGAAAATCAGGTAAAGTAAACAGTGTAAAAGAAAGTGAAAGGCAAATGATGAAAGACTTCAGCAAAAGGGTAAAAAGAAAAAACATTGAAACTTCAACAAAATCCCACGCAGGATTTGTAGCAACCATCTTTTCAACTCTTGGGATCCAACATTCCTTTCAGAGACATCTACTCTAAAAGAAACGTAAACTAGTTTCTGGTGAGTTATAGAACAGCCCAAGCATAAATCATCTCTTCAACATCTCTGCACCAGGAGGAGTTGGCTTCACAGATAAATTCGACGTTTTTAAACTATGGAATTATTCAAATAAAAGTAACTAAAATGTCCATATCCATTGACCTTGAGATTCCAATACTAAGCTTATATTCCAACAAGGCCAATGCCAAGAAGTTCCCACCTCTAACAAAATGTTTGGAAATTCACAGCACTTTTTTGTTAGCAAAGAACTGGAAACAAAGTAGATATTCACTGATTAAGGAATAATTAAATATAATGTAGCTCTTGGAAGGTATTGTAATATTACTCTAGTATAAAAAATGAATGTGATGAATGCAGAGAAGCCTAAATAGATCTACATGAGCTGATACAGAGGGTGATAAAAACAATATACACAGTAACACACATTTAAATGGAAAGAACCATCAAAAACACACACACACACAAACACACACACACACGTTACGAAATCACAAAGAATAAGCAAGGCTCAAAGGAACAAACAGCCTTTACACACAGGGCTAGGAGGTGTTGATCATGTACATATTTTTAAAAACTTCTATGTATTGATAGGTTTTCCCTTTTTGTCTTTAAAAAAATATTACTTGTTAAATGGAATGGCTCTCTGATGAGGCAAGGGAGAGGGAGAATGGGGGAAATTATGGTGATTTTTTTTTAAAGACATATAAGTAAAAATGTTTAAAAAAATAATCCTGCATACACACATCCATATCCCTTTCTGATTACATTTTATTTGTACTAACATTTCAATCAACATTTAGAGAGTCTATAAATAAATTTGAAGAGTAAGAAAATCGGGTTTATTAAGGGAAGCTATTAGAGATTAGGCATTTGCTATGAATAATCCAAAAAGCAGATGAGCTACATAAGCACAATCAAGATTTGGGGGGGGGGGGGGGGGGGGGAGGGGAGGAAAGAAGAGAGAAATAGAGACACAGAGACTAGGGTTAATCATATACACTACAATGAAGATCTAAGAGCATTAGCCAGACTTATATATTTTAAAAAATTAAAATATACATAATCCCCCCCAATAGCTTGTTAATGATAGGGTTTCTTTTTTTTTATTAATTTACCTAAAAGGAAATGGTCATGGTGACAATACTGAGGGACTTGGGAACACATGAAGATGGCCAAACTCAATCATAAGAGCATGAAGGCTTATGATTTTGTAAATGCATTGATCATCAACAATTTATCCAGTACATAGGCTTGTTTGCCCATAGTTTTTGAGTCTTGTCTCTCCCATTCAGCTATGAGCTCCTTGAGAGCAGCAATTGTCTTTTACTTTTCACTCAGACTCCAATAAATGCTTAAAGCCTGACCAATCACCAGCCTCCCAGGGCCACAATTTTGGAGTTATCCTGGCCATCTCATCCTCTCAAAGAGAAAATACCAAATCTTGCCATTTCTACCTCCTCATCTCACATTCTACCCCTAACACTTCGGTTCAAGTGGTCATCCCCTTTAGTCTAGATTATTCCAATAGCCTCCAATCCTGCCTACACTTTGCTACCAAAGTAAGCCCAGGGCTGACTGACCATGTGAGGATATTCCAAGTCACCTCTTCGGATCTCTAATCGCTTCTAGACTCAAATATAAACTCCTCAGTTTAGCTTTTAAAGCCCTACCCCGAGTTCCCAACCTCTCTTTGCAGGCTCACTGGTCATTCCTATCCCTCCCTCTCTCTCCGTGCAATCCAAACTGGCTTTCTCTCTTGTTCAAACGTTCTGATGTTTAAGTCTCCAGCCTCTGGACCCTTGTACAAGCAGTCTCACATACCTGGAGCTCACCTCATCTCTGTCAACATGATCTGCTTCATTTGTTGGTGCCTTCTCTCTCAAATGACCTTCTCTTTAACAATTTTGGATTTATTCTCTTTATTCCGTATACACTTATCGATGTACTTGTGTCTCCCAACAGAATGTATTTTAAATAGGGATTGTTCTCTTCTTTGTATTTGTATCCCCAGTACCTATTATAGTAGGAACTTGTTAAAGTCATTGTTTGAACACTAAATTTTATTCATTGCTGCTCCTAATTGTTTCTACCCAGCTAGGCCAACTCTAGTCTCCATCTTCCATAGATGCCTAGACTTGAAGACAGCTACCAAATCCAAGCCCACCCTTCCTCTTCTCTCCCCAATCCTTCTTCTCCAGGCTAAATAGCCTAAATTCCTTAATCATCCTGGTTGTTCTTCTTGGATTCGCTCCAGCTTATCAATGCTGTCCCCTAAAATATGGCCCCTAGAACTGACCAGGGCAGGGAACAGCAGTATTCCTACCCCTAGATACCATGCTGCTCAAAGCAACGTAACAATGCTTTAGCTGTCATGACTACATTAACACGTGGCGGGTGAAGATTGACCTGATCAGTCACTCAGCCCTCCAGATGTTTTTCTAATGCCGCCGCCCCCTTCTTGTACTAGTAAAGCTTATTTGGGAAGCCAAGCAGAAGACCTTACATTAATTCCTATTACATTTCTGTTTTGTTTTGTTTTTAGTTAGCCCAAAGCTTGAGCCTGTCGATTTCTCTTTGAATTAAGACACTGTCATTCAGCAAGCCAGTCATTCCTCCCAATTGAGTGTCATCTGAAAAGCTCGTTTGTTATCCAGTAATTCAAATACTTACCAAACATGGGTAGTTGGCTCAATTACAAAGAGCTAATACAAGGGGCTATATCGTCCTTTAAAAGTGCGAGGGCATCTAAGAAAAGAAGTGTTCAGGGAACTTTAAGGGTTTTTTCTCCCTGCAACCAAACAGTGCACACCAACTGAGAGAAATGAATAAACCTCTGAGGAGTATGGCACAATTCTCATTATTGGTAACAAAGTCTGGCCACTGGGATCAGAACTATCATCATGGGAGCCTGTATACAACTGGCAGATAGACCATTTGTTAGGAAGAGGTCTAGTGCAAGTGCTCCAGTTAGCCTGGGTTTGGCCCTGGGACATTTCCATTAAGTCACCAAATCTGTGAAAAACACAATGAGGAGAATAGTGGAAGGAATTGGCCATAAGTTTATGCTCTAAAACAGAAGAGGAAGGGAGGACATGCTAGCAGCCCTCAGATATCAAAAGGCTTGTCAAGTGGAAGAAAGAATTAAATCCATGCCACTTGGCCTCTGAAATGCACAATTAGAGTAAGCAACTGGTTAGAAGCAGTAAGGAGGTACGGTTTGCCTAGATAAAAGAAAACCCCTCCCAACAACTAGGGTAATTCATGCAAAGACTAGATGACTGGGCATTTTACTGAGGGAATTCTTTTTCAGATATGAGTGGGTCTAAATGGCTGCTGATATTCTATATGCAAGAAACATCACTAAAGCAAAAATGCTACTCCTGAAAGACTCGTTCCCTTCGATTGATAGAGAAGGTACCAGGCCATACAATCTACTTAATTGACGTGATGGAGGTCATTAAATCTTCCAAATTTTTAAATTTCTCATCATAGAAGGAATGCAATGTGCATTGAATAATATTAGGGTTAGACACTAAATTTTTCCCAGATTTAAACTTTAAGACTTATTCCTTATAAAGTACCTATATATACTATTTTCTAATTATTTTCATCTTCTCTTTCAATGATCATCTACAGTTAATTCCTGTGCCTCCTAAATGATTTAGGTTCAGAATTGTCCAAAACTGAAAAAAAAAAAAACAACTGACATTTCACAAGTTCCAAACTATTTTTGGTACTTCAATTTTCATTCAAAGTGCAAAACAAGTGACATTTTTCTTCATATATTTCATTTAACATTATCAAAATTTTACCTTTTGTTTACTGTTCATTATGTCTTTAAAACTTCACAGATTTGGGGTTTAAAAAGTTCATCAATTGTGAGGCATCTACAAAGTGAGGAATCTCTCTACATGGAAATGTTAAAATAAAAAGTATTTTCCCTAATTGACAAATGGTCATGGGATATGAAAGGCAGTTATCAGAAGAAATTAAAACTATTCATAGTCATATGAAAAAATGCTCCAAATCACTATTGATTAGAGAAATGCAAATTAAACCCCCTTTAAAATACTACCTCATACCTATAAGATTAGCTAACATGACCAAAAAAGATTATGATAAATGCTGGAGGGGATGTGAAGTAATTGGGATACTAACACACTGAAGCTGGAACTGTGAACTAAATCAGCCATTCAGGACAGCAATATGGAATCACACCGAAAGTTTGATCCGGCAATACCACTACTAGGTCTATATCCCAAAGACATCAAAGAAAAAGGAAAAGGACACATTGATATTGATAGCAGCTCTTTTTGTAATGCCTAAGAATTTGAAATTGAACGAATGTCCATCAATTGGAGAATGGCTGAACAAGTTGTGGTACATAGATATTATGGAATACTATTATGCCATAAGAAATGATGAAAAAGGATGATTCCCAAAAAACCTGGAAAGACTTATATGAATTGATGCAAAGACAAATGAGCAGAATCAGAAGAACATTGTATTCAGTAGCAGAAATATTATACAATGATCAACTATGAAGACCCAAACAATTATGCAAGAATACAAGACAAACCCCAAAGGACTCACAATGAAAAATGCTATCCACAGCCTTAGAAGGAACTGTCAGAAGGAATCTGAATGCATATTAAAACATACCATTTTTCACTTTATTTCCATACCATATTTCACTTTATTTTTATCTTGAGATTTTTCCTTGTGTGTGATATAGATCTCTCAAAAAAATGAAGAACATGGAAATATGTGTTACATGGCAGCACTAGTGTAGTCTATATGAGATTATTTGCCATCTGGAGAGAGGGAGAGAGAAAATGGATCACAAGACATCAGAAATCAATTATTAAAAATTGTTTCTACCTGTAATTGGAAAAAAAAAAAGAAAATGAACAAAAAGGAGAGTTGGCCCACCTTGAGATTTTGCTGATCCCTAAGCCCATCAGAATGTTGATACTTTGAAATACTTTTCATAAATTCCTTTTTATTTAAAAAAAAAGTAAAAGTATTTTTAATCAGCCTTGTCCCCAACTGAGGTTATAGCCTCATTGCTATTACAGGATATATGAAAACACAGTAAGTTACCTAGTCTAAACCCTCATGTTTTGAAAAAACAATCACCATAGTTGTACAACACATAAAAAACAGAAGAGCTCCAGAATGTGTTCTTAAGAATTTCTGTATTCACAGCAAGTGCTTCCTAACCACATAGATGTGACAGGCTCTAAAGGATATACTGAAATATTAGTTCCTTTCTGGCCAGCGGCATAAAGAGGAAAATTATCATGAAAATTAATTAGAAAACAATTAAAAGAAAAAAAGAGAAGCTAAAGCCCAGTGGATAACTTTAAGGAAAAGATTGACTTGTATGTGGAGGACATTAGAAGAGGAGAGCAGCAAGAGCATAAGAAATAAGCAGGATGTGTACTAAGGAAATAGAATGAGATGAGCCTTCTGACATCATTAACCCCAGTTTAAGATGTTTGAAACCCTGGCATCAACTTTGACTCTTGAATATGCCCATGCCTTATAGCAAATCAGTAACTTCTAGATTCTCACTGCATAATCTCTTCAGCTAAGATTTTTACAATACTGTGTATTGGCTGCAAGGCAGAAGAGTGGTAAGGGCTAGGCTATGGGGGTCAAGTGACTTGCCCAGGGTCACACAGCTGGGAAGTGTCTGAGGTCATATTTGAACCTAGGACCTCCCGTCTCTAGGCCTGACTCTCAATCCACTGAGCCACCCAGCTGCCCCCTTCATCAGCTTAGATTTGAAGGAAGCCAGGACATGGGGATGAGGAAAGAGAGCATTCCAGACAGCAAGGGGTAAAGGTGGAAGCAGGAAGCTGGATTGTCAAATGTCTTAGTGGTTAGTATACTAATTTAGTTCCTTCCATTCATTCCCTGTCACATCCCAGACCCTCATTATTAAATGCCTAAACTACTGCAAATGTGGTTTAGCTTCTTCCTCCCTCCAAGCCATTCATTACTGGGCTAACCTTCCTTATGGGACAAATAGCCAAAAATATATAAATAATTCCTATGCCAAATTTAAATGGCATTAAAGCTGGCAAAAATCTAGTGCTACTATACTTTTACAATTTTATGATTTTCCTGAATACACTTTATGTTACAGCCAAATGGACTACAAAATTCACTTCAGTCTCTTACCTTTTAGCCTTTTCCTGAAGTGCCCTGTCCTCCCTTCTGCTAACTAATTTCTGTGGATGCTCAACTGGCACCTTCCATTTCACATCTAGAACTAACTTCCCATTAAAGTACCAGCCATTCCAGCTCCCCTCTGAGGACATTTTCACTGGTTGCCTCCCGTGCCTAGAATGCTTTCCTTTTTATCTCCATCTCTTTGCTACCTTCAAGTTTTAGCTAAACTTCCTGCTGAGAAGCTGTAGCATGCACAGCGGCCACATCCCAATAACTCATCTCCAAAGATGGGCTAAACCAGGTTGAGGATAATAAATATGCCTCAAATGCATTAAAGGATTAGATACTGTCTATAAAAAAGCATGGCAAGATTTCCCCCAACAGAAAGGGCAGATGAGAACAATGTTACAATGGCCATGAAGGTGGTAGAAACAAGCAATGCTTGGTCAGATGTCAAAGATGCCATAGTCATATATTGGAGCTATTTCTGCCAACTATACCTTCCAGGCCCCCAGGCACTGCAATACAACCCAAAGACCATGTACCTTCCCTTCCCATCCAAGCTAAAACACAACCTTCCACTATTTGTTATCTCTCCCAATTAGAAAGTCAATTCCCAGAGAACAGAGAGATTGATATATTTATTTGCATCCTGTATAGTTAGCACATTGTGGGGCATGAAATAATACCTTTAATTTCTGCATTCATTCATAACTGAAAAAGTTTCTACTGTAATATGCCAAAGAAATGATCATTTGGGCTCCACTTAAAAACCTTCAACAAAAGAAAGCACATTTTGCTATTTCCTGGCATCAAACAATCACTGTGTCTAGTGTTACCCCTGCGGCTAAATAGAACTAGACAAAGCCCTCTTCCAGGCTGACATCTCTTCAAACATTTAAACATAAGCTGAGTTCTAGTTTTCCCAAAAGTTCTGAACAAAAAGATAGTTCTTTCCCAAATAACATTCTGAAGTTAACAAATGTGAAGTGAAGTTCCCTATCTAGTCTCGGAAAAACTAGGTTCAGACCTCCATCTAACACGATATTTGATTTATAATCAAAAGGTAGAAAATTGACGCATAGTTTTAATATTCAGAATCGTTATAAGGAAAATGAAGGTCTTGTGCCTCTTTTCTCTGCAAACTTTCATTTTCCTTATAACATATACATGAGAATCATGTAAGAACTTCGACAACCAATTCTCATCCAGACAAGTAAAGGACACTCATTTCATTTATATGAAACTAAAAGATCTTTGAACTCAAAACCTATGCAACTAGGATAACGTAAATTGACAACTGGGGGAAATTTGGCATCAAGTATCTCCTATATATGTATATTCAATATCTAGGAAATATTAAAGACCAACAGCCAATCTCCAAAAGATAAGTAGCCATAGAATATGAATAACCAGTAAAGGACTGTAAATACTAAAACTATATATTGTTGAGTTATATAGCAATATCAGACTAATCAACCCTACTACAAATCAGAAGAAACTGAGAAGAGCAGCTCTTCCTTAGGGCAAACACAACCTAGAAGGCAATGACCAAAAAACAAAAAGGCTCCTGAAAATGTAACCAATTACCAACCAAGGAGTACAAAATGGATGTTATTCATACCAACAAAATAATTCGAAAATAAGGAAGCAGAATGGCCAAAAAATGAGTTGTCCCAGCATTCGTGACTCCGGTTTATACAGAAACTCAAGCCATAACCTCAACATTCTATATGTATTTTTTGTTAACAATGAGGTAAACTGTTCTATATTGGAAAACATAATACACAAGTGATTTCTTTGCTAGAGGTCTTTGAGGGGACAGTCCATTTGTTTTTCTAATTCATACTGGATAAAACTGGAAAACTGAGTCTCTCAATATCATGAAACTCCAGAGGGTGTAGCAACAGAAATTTGGGTGGGGGTGGGGGGGGTGACACTTGAACCTCCCTCACTCCCATCTGAAATTGTAAAAGGAGAGAATACACATACACAGACCTCTCTCTCCAACCACAACACAAAAATATATTCCACTCAACAGAGAAAGAGAAGACACGAACAGGGAGAGAGAACAAGAGCAAAAGTAAATTAAGGGAGGGATTAATGTACAAAAATATTTATGGCCACTTTTCTCAGCGGGAAAGCAGTAGAAACTGAAGGAGGGCCCATCAGTTAAGAAATGGCTAACCAAGTTGAGGTTATATAAATGTGATGGCACAATATTGTGCTTAGAAAAGAAAGGATGGTTTTAGAGAAACATGGGACAACTAGTACGAACTGATATAGAATGAAGTAAGGAGCACCAAGAAAATGAGTTATATAATGACAATAATATGATAAAGATGTAGGAACTCTGACCAATACAATGACCAAACATAACTCCAGAGGCCTTGAGATATAACACGCTACCTTATTTCGCGAGTTTTGATTTTTTTTTTAACCCTTACCTCCTGACTTTGAATTGATATGGATTCTAAGTCAAAAGAGCAGTAAGGCTAGGTAGTTGGGCTTAAGTGACTTGCCTAGGTTCACATAGGTAGGAAATATATGAGATCAATCCTATGTGACTTCTAAAAGAGATTCACAATCTCCTTCCTTTCCAGACTAAGGCTCTCCACATACCCAGTGCCCCTGGTCTCTTGGCTGTTCTGTGTACAAGAGAATTCATTTCTCAGCTCTAGGCATTTTCCCTGGTTGTCTTCCCTCCCTTATCCTGACTTCCTTAAGCTTCACCTACAAGAGGCCTTTCCCAGGTCCCTTAATCTTATGGCCTGCCCTCTGAAACCACAGCCCAGTTAATCCTGTATACAGTGTGCAAATAATTCTTTGTGTTATTTCCTCATTAGATTGTGGTGAGGGTCTATTTTTGCCTTTCTTTGCATCAGCAATGCCTAGCACACAGTAGGCACTTAATAAATGCTAATAGACTGACTTTAGAGAGCTGTTGGACTAGGTAGTCTTTTTTTCTTGGACCAGGTAAATAATAACAGCAGCTGATATTTCTACAGCACTAAGTGCTGTGTTAAGCACTTTACAATTATTATCTCATTTGATCCTTGCATTCTGGGAAGTAGGTGCTAATTTTATCCCCATTTTACACTTTAAAAAAATGGAGGCAGAACGAGGTTAAGGGAATTGATCAGGATTTCACAACTAGTAATACAAGAAAATCTGAGGACAGGTTTCTTGACGCCCAGCCCTGTATCATACCCACTACACTACCTGGGCAAATATTTATTTTACTTTACTATGAGTGTAACAGGCAGTCTTTTTTCTGCCTAGTATTCTCATTTGGAGAGGAAGATTAAAAGAACACATTTTCTTTGATTGAAAAGAAATAAAATTTAATTTCAAAAACAATTTTCTAGAGGTAGTGTGCTCAGATGATGAAATACTTATATGGCCACAGGAGAGAATGAAGTGTAGGCAACAGAAACTACACTGAAGGAAATTCAGCCGGGTTAGGGCTTTTAAGCTACACTTAAGCAGGATCTGTCCCACACCAGGTTCAAAAACACAAACTACACATATTAGCATACGCTGAGGTGCATCAGCAGTTCCCAGTGTGAGGTCCAACTGGATTAAGGTCATAGTGACCATGAAGACATTTTCAAGGGGTCCAGGAAACACTGAACGCCATACACTTTATGGCGTTATGTCATATGTAATCTTATGGAATGAGGGGGGGAAAGTCAGAACTTTTAACTGGTGGACTGAAGGTCTAGTCTTGGACCGCTCCCTGGCCAAGTGAGGGAAAGGGGGGAAGGCATGTCACTGTCCTGGGCTATTCATCCATAAATGAAAACACTGGACAAAACCCAAAGATCCTCTGAGGCCTACAGAGGAAATTCAATTATGAACGAAACAAAACCCTGAGCTCAAAATTACATTAATTCCACTCTGCATAGTCACCAAATGCCAAAGAGCTCCCTTTCACCTTTGTTAACCCAACAGCCCTCTCGTGGAGCTTTAGCTCTGTGTGTCACCCTTAGGAGTCAGCTTCCTTACCAGGGATAATGCTCCATACAGCTACTAGCTGTATTGAGAGGATGAGACTTTGTAAAACTGAACGTACTGTAGATATGTGAGTGATTACTTCACAAGGTTGTTGGGAGGAAAATATTTAGAAAAGCATATTTCACTGCTATTAAAAAAACCTTAAAATCACTGACTCTGATGGGCAGAGAAGATTTGGTCTACTAATAATACTTCTAAGTGGTCTTCTTTTGATGAACGTCACAGCACACTTACTACAAAGTGAAAAGACAATAGTTTTAGTTATGGTTTTTTCATTTCTTATAACAATGGTCACATAAACCACTGCTCCATACAAGCTTTATAAGAAAAGGAATTCCATCCCAGCAGGTGGCCAATAGCAAGCATGAGTCATTAATCTGGTTGTAACAAATTCTATTAAATCAAAAATCCTGTACACCAAAACTTGTCAGTTCATATAGATCAGGATTCTTAATCGTTTTTATTACAGGGCACTTGGGCTGTCTGTGAAGCCCATGAAAACCAGCCTCTAGAATGGTAAGGGTGTGCGTGTTTCACATAACTTATGATTGAAAAAATGCTAAAATTTCAGTAAGTCAAAATAAAGATATAGGTTTTTCCCATCCAAGTTCACACCATCTTGAGGCTGAAGTCAAGTCTCTATAAGGGAGTCAATATTGTTTTGCTATTTATCAGTTATGCCAGTATAATACAAAGAAAGAAAAATCCCAAAATAGACTGGTTTGGGAATAAGAAGCAAGTTATTTAACCTCAATTTCATTAGTAAAAGGGAGATTAT
This sequence comes from Monodelphis domestica, assembly GCF_027887165.1. NCBI lineage: Eukaryota > Metazoa > Chordata > Mammalia > Didelphimorphia > Didelphidae > Monodelphis > Monodelphis domestica. The sequence continues at coordinate 374,450,737 of NC_077230.1, read as the reverse complement.
CATCTCACTACCTCCCTTAAAGCATGGTTGCCAAGAAAGCCTTGACACCAAGTCCTAGAAGCACTCCAGAAATAAACACTTTGCTTACTGCTAAATATGCAAATGGCATTTAAAAGGGCATCCTCCATATGTGAACAGATGAGGTGTGCTCCCCTTGAACTTAAGGGCTAAAAGCTAAAAAGTCAAAGACATGGTCATTAGCAAAATGAGTAAGTAAAAATGAGTAAAGTGGTGGAAAAGGGTCTGACTCCTCAGCTGCTTCTTTTCATTCGCTCCTTTCTAAAGTGCTGCTGTACCAGGAGGCCTCAATTTAAGTATATTTAAATAGAAAAGAGAAACATTGTCTTACTGCCCTCAATGGAATAAGTTTTTAAGCACAATAACCTCAAATACATTAAAAATGGAGTTCACCTGCTTGCCTTCTCAATGAGGACAAAAGTGAAAAAAGGAAAGAATTTGCAACTCCAAAAATTTTTAATGAATATTAAAAATTGGTTTTTTTCATGTAATTGGAACAAAGTATTAAAAAACAAAAAAACAAAAAATGGAGTTCATCTGTGTCTTAACATATCTAGCAGGCTGACCAGCCCTCCCACCCAAAAAGGCACTCTTCCTGGATCTCCCACCCAGAAGCCCTCTTCTTCCTTAAGGGTGTTTTACGCAAGCCCCATCCTTAGCAGAAACCCTTTCCAGATTCCCCAAAACCAACAGTCCCAAACCACCTAGCATGTAGGTATTTCTATGCATTTACTTTCTATTTTTTGAGCTCTCAGATTTTTCTCTGCATTTAGTTCCTCCATCAGAAAAAGAGCTTCTAATGAAAAAGGATCACTTCCTTCTTTGTACCTGCATCCCCCCCAAGGGTTTACTTTAGACACATGCTGCTTAACAAATTCTCCAGGAGCAGTAAAGAAAGGAGGAGGGGGCTCTCCTTTACCTAATAGAAGAGTTTCTGTCATCTGCCTGCCTCTCTCCCTCTAGGTTTCCCTGTCCCCCCTACCAACATAAATAAACACACTAACCAAAGACCACAAATTAGAAAGCTCAGACTTATCCTGTAAGCTACAACAAAAAAGGAAGTTTGGTTGTTTGCAAATGTTTTAACAGATACTTGCTTTCTTAAATTTCAGAGCAAAGGTGGTAGTAGAAAAAAGTCAAATAATCAATTTTCCAATGTATACTCTGATCCCAGAATGGACAATTATTAATATGGTTATCTAAACAACAAATGGTACAAAACAAATGTTATTCCCTTCAGTGATAGAGTATTAGCCTCTTAGGTCAAAAGCATAAAATAGAAATAATTTTTTGTGGTTATTATCTTTTAAATGTATTCATGGTATGGATTATTCTTATTCTCTTTAAATTTCTTTGTATATATTCCTTATTTTCTCTATATTTTCAATCTTTGTCATTTCTAATGACATAATATTACATTCAAATATCACAATCTAAAAAAAATTAAATTAAAAATACCATTTTTAAGGTATAGAGCTTAAAAAGCTCATTCAGCATAAGAGCAATTACAATCTCACTATTTTGGAAGGATCCTCTAGTCAAATATTCCCCAAGGGAAGAGAATCATCCCAAATGAATGATAGAAAGGGGATACTCCAACTGAGACTGGTATCTAAACCCTGCTCAGAGGGACTTGAGCACTCCCCAACCTATCCAAATGGCACAAAATACTGGGGGTGGGAGGGAGATGAAAGAACAGCCACTCTCCACAAAATTTACCAGGTAGCAAACAACTAATTCTTACAAAACTTGAACCCAATCTCAACACCTTTGTTAAATATAATTCTGCTCTATTCAAAAACTAATTCTGTTTTTCACTACTACCTAAGCTGATCCTGGACATGGCCATCTGCTATGTATGCATAGATGGGAGGAAATCTAAGAAAAAGCAATGGCCAGAAGACTACAAGAGAGATAAGAGGTAGCTCAAGAGGGAAGATTCTGTCCAGAGGTCAAAAAGGATGAAACAGAAGAAAAGCCAATGGACCCACCAGTTAAGAGATCATTAAGATCATTAAGAACTTGGAGAGCTGAATAATAAAGTGGAAAGTCTGGTGGCAAGGACCAGATGAGTGATAGAAGAGGACACGAAACAGCCAGCCTTTTTTCTAGGAGTTTGAATGTGAAAGAGAAGAAAGATGGCCCTGTCTATAGGCATCAGTCACAGCTCACAGACAGGAGAGGGTCAGATTTTGTCCTGGGCATCCAGTCTCACTTAGGTTAGCTTTCTATGGAGACAAAATTCCATCCTCCTTTAGTTGAAAACTTTTTGTCTTCTTAACTACTCCATCACCACCACCACACCCCCCCCCCAACACACACACACACTCTCACACCTGCCATCTTACTTTTTAAGGTGATTTTTTACCCCATTGCTTCTGTCCCACTATTGATATTCTCTGGACCATCTACATCCCTGATATCATCTTGCCTGAAATCCATTCTGCAAATCTACAGAAGTCTAGGCTTGCGGTTTGTAAGTGCTAAATGTCTAAAATAGCTTTGTAGACAACTACTAAGCTATTGCTTAGCTCTGCATTAGTCTCTAAACCTAAAGACAAACACAGTTACAATTTCGAAGAGCAGTGGGGCACTTAGTCCTTACCTTCACATTTATCTATGAGACTTCCAGGATTCCAGTATGATTTTATATGAAACCACAAGTTGCCCCTTTGAAGAAACAATTAGTGAGCTAGTACTTATTAGAACTATTAGAAAGGAGCAGGGAAATATGATTTCTGGTGTATATCAAGTCTTCATTTGGAATCTCAAACTCTTCAAATTTTATCAACAATCATCCTATTCCCTGTGCCCTCCATTATAAAATGAATAACCCTAGCTTCCTGGTTATAAAGACAAATGATGAGAAACAGTTCTCAATAGAAAACAACAAAAACAGAACCAGACTAAAGTGAAACACTTTTCCCAAACTATCTATGGCTGAATGTATACTCATCGAACAAAAATAAAATTGGCATGAAATTTGAGTTCTATATTCTACAATTAATCTCTTGCCTAAGAGAAATCTAAAACAAGATGTCTAACGCCACAGTTTATTCTGTAGATTAACATTTATAAAATCTTTAGTAAATCGTCCCAAAAAGAAAAGGCCTAAAACACCAATGTTATACAATGTTATATCACCATTATTGAATTTCTGTTAAAAGGTACACTTGCTGAACATAATACCAGTGGGAGGTCAAAAAGAGAAATAAAGTCCAATATATACCAATAGATTTGCAGAAACACTTTGTAATGGCAAAGACCTAAAATTGAAGCAAAGGCCCATCAGGTGGGGAATGGCTAAACAAACTGTGGTGCATGAATGAGAGACGTCAATAAAAAATGGAAACTGAAAAGATCAACAACATAATCAAAATTGAATGCTGCAAGACTGTATTAACCAAGCTTGGCAAGAAAGAATAGATATAAGACAACAGTTCCCCCGGCCCCTTTCTTTGCAGAAGTGGGAGCATCATGAGTGTGGAATACTGCAAGCAAAGTAAGACTAGTGGTCTGGTTAGTATCACAGAACTTTTACATTTCTCAATTCATTTTTTTAAAATAATTATAAGAGATTTATATCAGACAGATATGGAAAGAATACAGTGATAAATACAGGTAATTATAGAATCAGCTAACAATAAAAAATTATTCTGTGCAATCATAACAACCAAGCTTAGCCCCAAAGAGCTATGAAAATGCACCTCCCTTCTCTGCAGAGCACTATGTATGCTGTCCAACTTGATTCGTTTTGCTCAACTCCTCCCCTGCCCCCATTCCCAGGTCCTTATTAATTTTTATTATAAGGGTAACTCTGAAAGGGGGAGAGGGAGAGCTACACTGGTAAATGAAGTGATGGTAGAAAAACAAAAGATATCAATTAAAAAAAAGTTGGGGGGGGGGGGGGGGGAGGAGAGACACTCCAAGCAGGAAGTCTTGAGTATGAAAGCCCAATGGAACCAAAAAACCCCAGTGTTGTACAACCAGAAGATTATAAGAGTTAAGTTAGAAGCAAAAACTAGACAACTGAGAGTTCTGGAAACCAAATACAAAAGCAAGCAAGAAATTCAGGATCAACATATAGATCATAAAACTGGAAGAAACCTTACATCTAGTTCAAACTTCTTTTACAGATGAGCAAACTGAGGCACAGAGGTCAAGTATCTCATCCACTGTACACAGCTACATCAGGGCAGTAATTCTGTAGCACTGGTACAAAAAACACATATGAAAGATAACATTTGTCCCTGTTTCTATGAAAATTTTGGTGAAGACTAGGAAAAGGAAAGATTTGGAGTACAATAGGTGGTATTATTTATCGACAGCAGGCAGCCCAAGCCAAGTATTTGTTCATAAATGATAAAGCAAAAGTAGCCACCAGGGAGAATTTAGCAACCCAACATTTCACAAGTAGAGTTATATCATTCCAAGCAAGGACATTCTACCTAGTCTTTTACAACTAATTGTTCCTGAAAACAGTTAATCAGTAAGAAACTAGAAAAGAAAAAAATCAACTGAAATACAGTTTAGCCAATACCCATTTCAATTGCATTTACTGACTGCCATTATTCCTTGGTAGTAAAATATTCTGAGCTGGAAAATTTTGTTTCTTAGAAGTGATTGCCAGCCATATCCTGACTCCCTGACTCAATTTGCAAATGGCTTACCCACAGCCTGAGTTCAGATGCATTTTCAACAGAAACTCAACTGAAATCAAGAATCTAGCACTCAGCTTCTCACTATCAATTTCAGTTCTGAGTCTCAAAAGGAGGAACCAATAACCCTCAGAAACAGGTTATCATAATACTATTTAGAAAATCAATGCTCTTACTATGAAATTTTCTGAAAAACTTCTTTAAAATGATTCCATTTAATATCATTGACTGTCTTCATGTATTTGTCCCTACTGTCTTTTTAAAGGTAGAACTACGACCAGAAAATATTTAGATTTATCCCACTCCTATTACAAGAATGGTCACAAAGAGAAGAAAGGACAACCTTCTGAAACTATATAATTAAGACATTTTAGGAAAGACAATTTCTTCCTTCCCTTAAGAACTGGCTCACTTTTCTTTCATACCAGTTCCACTTACCTCTCCCATGGCTCTTCCCTCTAAAGCAAGTGCTTGAAAATCATGGTTCAGTTCATCCATAGATCGTACCTGTTGTTTCAAAGAAAGAAAACAGACATGTCAGCATGTTGATTTTATGTTCATGTTACACAAAGTAAAAGACTTCTATGGTTGTCAGGTGTAAACCCACAAAGTTATCATCAATGAAAAAAGCTAAATCACTCCGGTCAAACTTTCACTCACCTTTTTTATCCTGGACACAAAAATATCCACTTGAAGTATTCATAGAGCTTTATCAAGGAAAAACAAAAACAAAACTTCCCTACCAAGAATGTTACTGGATGACTTTGGTTCATGTCCTAAAGCTTAGTAGCCTGGCAATGCCAAAAACACTGAAGGGTTTGAATTTACAATCTGATATCATGAGTTCAAAAAATGCCATATATTATTTTAAGCCATCAGCACTCCCTTTCTGCCAAAATGAACTCAGAACATGCCTTTCTAAATTGTGTTTTCAGGTAGGCATTTCAGGTGAGTACATTGCTATGCTAGGAGGTGGGAAGAGAAAAGGTCTAGCCTCCCTCATGCCAAAAAAAGCCCTTCCCAACCTTGCCATAAACCTCTCTTAGCTAAGTCTCACTCGAACTGTATTCCCACTGTCTCTCATTCAATCTCCTCTCTTCCTGGTATCATCTACCATATGAAGTCCTCCGGGATTCCCAGCTCCTAAATGCCCTCCTAACTACCTTGCATTTCTTTCTATTAACCTGGTCAGCTCTCCAAGTAGAACTGAAGCTCCTGCAGGTCTGGGATTTTTCCCCCTTTTCTTATATTTGGATCCCCAGAATTTAGGAGAGGGTTTGGCACACAGTAAGCAATAAATGAAGGCTTGATTGATGGACTGCCTGATTAAAATATGTCAAGATTAGGAACAGTTAGGTGGCTCAGTGGATAGGGCAACCGGTCTAGAGATAGGAGGTCCTGACTACTAATGGAGCCTCAGACACTTATTAGCTGTGTGACCCAATTGCATAGCCCTTACCACTCTTCTTCCTTGGAACAGATAGTTGTCGACTCTAAGACATAAGATGAGGGACAGAAAGGTAGCATCTACTTATTACTCCATGTAAAAATGACCAGAAGACAGTGAAAGAACTGGAGGCCATGCCATATGAGAATCAGTTGAAGGGAATAGAGATGCTTTGCCTGGAGAAGAGGGTAACTTGGGCAATAGCTGTTATTTAAGAATCCAAACAGCTATTGTGTGGAAGTGAGATTAGGTTTGGGGGCAGAGAACAGAACTTGGAGGTGGGGGTCATAGCTGAAAAAGAACTGCTTTTGAAAGCCATGTTCTCTTCAGTTCAGGCTCCATGTACAACAGCTGGGTCCATCATGCACTTCATCCCTCTCTTTAAGAATATGATCTTTTGTATTCAGGCTATGTATTCATCTGAATTTATTGGGGAATACGGCATAAGACATTAGTTCAGTTTCTGGCAGATTGCCAATTTTCCCAGAAGTTCTTATGAAATGAAGACTTTCTATCCTAAGGAATTTAAGTTTATCAGACACTAGGGTGCTTCTCGGCAGGTGACAAACAACACATTACAGATTTTTTTTTACTCTATTGACCAGTTACACTGATTTTTTTTCTTCTTATTCCTTCTTTTTTATTAACAAAATTCTGTCATATGGATGACTATCTAGGAAGGGGAAGGATAGGACACAAGGAGAAATGTAGGTGATATAAAAACATGATTCCAATAAAAACTTTTAAAGGGTAAATCTTTTTAACAGCTTCCATGAGGAGAAATCAATGCCTCCCGAGTATAGCCCATTCCAATTTTGGAGATGTAATAGAAAGTTTTTCCACATACTGCATTGAAGTCCACCTCCCTGTAATTTTCACCTCTAGTGCTAACCCACAAGCCGATCCTTCTTCTGGGATCTTTATTCAGCCCCAAAAAGAATGCTTGGGAGGAGGGTAAACAAATGGACACTGGCAACCAGAAGAGCAGAGTAGTTTTCAATAGAAATAAAGGAGGCCACCGAGTTGTTGTAATGGTCTTATCAATGACCTCAACCTTGAGCAGGGAAACAGCAACTTGGGAACACAGATTAGAGCTGTTCCAGTCTAGGCCAGGATACTCCCTTTACAAAGCCTTTTTGACTAACAAATGAGGAAAATGAAGCTCCAAAGCTGCAAGTGATTTATCCAGCATCATCCACATAGCAAATGGTAACTAACGGCCAGATTTCTTGGTTCCTTCAAATCTAATGTTCTTTCCCCCTCTCCCCAGGGCCTCATTCCACAATCAGCATTAATGGAGAACAGTTAAACAAGTACAAGTATCCTTAACTGGCATGCCCCTGTCCTCAGATTTAACCTGGTTAACAGGGTCTTGTTCTTAATAAAAGCTCTCTAAGATCAGTCAGTCCACTTCCCAGTAAGTCCCAGACTTACTCCAAAGTTATCTCTGAATATCAATTCTCTCCCAACAAAAGTTTCTGCTACTGACTGTGGCATCAAGAACAAAGAGGGTTACAGGGTTTAGCAAGAAAAAAAAACCAGACCATGAGTCAAGTGACCTCATTTCTAGTCTCAAATCTCGCACTAACCAGGGGGTGAAACTTTACACAAATCACTTGACTTCTACTTGACTCTGTTTCTTTATCCGTAAAATTATACTATCCCTTCCAGCTACAAAATTCTAAAACTTACTAAGACCAGAGAAAGGCTATATGAGGATGGAAAATAGTAGGAGAAAAGAAAGGAGGAAAGTCTCATTCATCCAGCACTTAATACCTGCAATCTACTATGCGAGCTAAATGCTGAGGAAGTGTATTTAGAATTTTATAAGCAACCGGTTTTGATGAATACAGGATTGAAACCATGCTCTTGAGAAAATTAAAATACATAGTTATGAAGAAATATATTTGCAAAATATAGTGCTGACACTAAGTTAAAAACTAAACATTTGATGGGCAGTTAGGTGGTTCAATAGCTTGAAAGGCAGGCCTGGAGGTGGGAAGATCTGGGTTCAAATATCACCTCAGATAATTCCTAGCTATGTGACCCTGAGCAAGTCACTTAACCCCAATTGTTGGCCCTTATTCTAAGAAAGAAGGTATGGGTTTAAAAAAAAAAAAACACTGAACATCTGAAATTTTAGGATATGTATATTTCACATGCCTTTGCTATTCAGACTAAATGCTATAAAATTGTAATATCCAGACTGAAACTTTAAATCATACAATCTGAGATAAAGGAGATAATGCTTGTCATTAGCGTAGTCAAGTTTTAAAGGCCTTAAAAAGAGGAACTATGGAGAGCAGCTGGGTAGCTCAGTGGATGGAGAGCCAGGTCCTAGGTTCAAATCTGGCCTCAAACATTTCTAGTAGTGTGACCCTGGGCAAGTCACTTGACCCCCATTGCCTAGCCCTTACCACTCTTCTGCCTTGGAGCCAATACACAGTATTGATTCTAAGATGGAAGGTAAGGGTTTAAAAAAAAAAAAGAATGGGAGCTCATAGCTGGGAGGAGAATCGCTCTTGCCTTTCTTTATATCCCACAGAAAGCCCTGTAAAAAGTTGTGTTGGCACCATGGACTCCTACTATGTTAGGGACTAAGATGTCTAGTCCAACACAAATGGGGCAATTGACATCCATAAAACTAATGCCCTTATCATCATTGCTCTTTACTACAACTGAATAAGCAGAGGACATAAGCCACATGAATTTCATATAGAAAGACAAGCCAACTGAGCACAGCTCTCCTCCCTCTCCATCACTAGCATTTTGTGTTGTCACTCCAGGGTCCAGTTCAGTTGGCTCCATTAATGAATCACGGCCAGGAAATTCTCCAACAAGCTTCCTATCTCAGTTATGAGCAGTCCTGGGCAAAGCCACTCATGATTCTCAGCGATTAGAGCAGGATTACCAAATAGATTTCTGTTGACTGATTTACACTGAATCTGGCTCAGAGAAGACAGGAAATATTAATATTTTAAGAATCTTCATAAGGATTTTTCATTGAGCAAATGAGCAAAAAGATCTGAAAAGATAGTTTTCAAAGGAAGAAATCCTAGCAATCAAATAGACATGAGAAAGAAAACACTCCCAATCACTAATGGTGAAATACCAATGACGATAATATGGAGGTGCCACTCCACATCCACCACATGGTCAAAGACAACAAAAAAGGAAGCTGAAACATGTCAAACAGGGTAAGAAAACAGACACAGTGAGGCCACCAACTGGCCCAGCCTTGGGACTGACTGCATGTGCTGGGAATGATGCCCCCAAAGCTGTCTCGGTGTGTGTACCTTCTGAACCAGCAAGCCTAGATCTGGGAGCAAAAGAAAGAGAAAGAGGGCCCATAGGTAGAAAAGCACCCCCTTTTTGTGATGACAAGGAGCTGGAAGCCATGGGGGTCCCCTCCATAAGAAATGACCTGGGATGACTTATGAACTGAGACAAGTGAGCTGCACTAGAATAGACTAAAAAAAAAAAATCACAACTCAAAGAATTTGATCAGCAATGACCACGGTAAATCCCAGAAGGCCAACAAAGGATAAATACTACATACCCCAGGCAGCTAGTTGGCTCAGTGGTTAGAGCCAAACCTGGAAACAGGGAGGTCCCAGGTTCAGCTCAAGAGTTCATACACTTCCTAGACAAGTCATTTAACTTCTATTATGTAGCATTTACCATTCTTCTGCCTTGGAATTGATACTCAGTATCAATTCTAAGACAGAAGACAGGGTCGAAAAAAACACTACATAGCCTAATGACACATCATGGTCAACGTAGAAATCTGTTTTGACTACATATGCTTGATATAAGTTTTATTTCCCCCTTTTTCCTTCTTAAAAAAGAGGATGAGAAGAGAAAATAAATGCTTGTTCAAAGAGCAATTTTGAATTTTACCAAAATTTCATTCTTTCATTCTGTCGCCACTGCACCATGTACCCTCCTCCCTTAGACAAGCAGGCAAACACTGGTCTCCACACAGCTCCATCCAGATCCACCACAAACCGAGCACTAGTGGCATACTAAGGAAGCAGTGGGCCCCAGACCCCAGTGTACTAGGATCTCAGCAGCCCTTAGTGCTCCCAGAATCCCTTATTCTCATGGCCCTTAGTGAGCCTGACAGCATCAGCAACTCTCAGCTCCTAATCCCAATATTTCCCCAGGAATGCAGACAAACCTGTAAGAGTATATATAGATATAGATGTGTGTGTGTGTGTGTGTGTGTGTATGTGTATGTGTGTGTGTAGTGGGGGGAGGGGGAGTATTCTACGAGGATTCTCCCTATCCTGTTTCCTTCCATTCTTTCTCTGTCCCTCAAAGTACCTGCCTTGATACCCATTTTCTTTCTTTTTCAGGTTCTAATCGTTACCTACCTGCTCCCATAAAAACTTTTCTTGTAGCCCAAGAGTTTCTCATCTATCTACCTCTCTTAATTATTACTCTACTCTTCTTTCCTATATACAGAATCTTCAGTACAACCCCCAACAAAAACCCTATTTGCTGTGCTTACAAGAGTTTTGAGAAAGAAGCCTCAATATTTTTATAGTTACCTCCTCTCTGCTGTCCAGTTCTGATCTTAAAAAAAAAAAATCAAGAAATTTGATTTTTGTCACTTCAGCTGAGGTTAATCAGGCCCAAATAAAGTGAGCCATGTGGAATAATCAAGAGGGGCTTAATTCTTAATGAAATCCCATTAATAATGGGAGCTATGTGGGGAGCTGTGATAATCAATTCTAGCCACACACTCAGGACACCACTTCCTAAGAAACTAAATTAAACAGAAGTTTGCCTGGTGATCAGATAACAAAAGTTAATAATTATACTATTTCTGTCGGGCCATGCTGTGTCTTAAAAAAATTACCCTTTGCTGTGAGAACCAAAGGAATGTGTGTTTATATGTGAACACAGTTAGTATTCGCACTCAGAATCAGAGAACCTTCCTTCCTAGTAAAGGTGATGTTTATAACTCACAAGCTCCCTTTTTTCTACATTTCAAAGCTATGTGGAGTCCTAAAACTATGGCCAAGTAATTCCTAGCTAAAAGAAGAACTTAAATTACTTGTTCTGAAGTCTCCATTCCCCCACTGACCTAATTGGCCTTCTACTGGTTCAGCACTGACTTCCCCTATAAATTCTGATATCCATCCCCGTTTATCGCTTATCTCATTCTCCCCAAAAACCCAAACCCACCCACAGTATCCCTCTTCTTCACAGCCAACCTACCAGATAAGAACAACACAAGCCTCCTGATGGAAAAAGGATTCAGAATAGACAGCTAGACGCTAAGCCCTCCATGGCCCATGTGTGGCCCTTGATACCCGTGTACTCCAAAAAAGGAAAAGTTATCTAGCAAAAATGTTACCTCGCCTGTCGTCTTTGGGGTTCCAATTCATCTCAACTTAAGAAAAATAACCGGCAACCCTCAGCCACCATTGACTTAGCAGGTCATCAGTCCAAGGCTGCATGTCGGGGAGCTGGCACATCTGCTGCCCAAATTCCTCATGTTCAAAGTGGAGAGACTCACGGATTTGGCGAGAAACCTTTGGGAAACCTGTGCCTCCCAAGGAGGTCTCATGTTTGCTCCAACCAAGACTTGGTGCCACTTACAGAGTGAACATAATGCAAAAACGTTCCGCCATCTGCCCTGCCAACTTGACTGGGTCATGTCAAAAGGTCATCAAATTGAAGAAATCTCCTTAATATGAGCAAACTGACCCTTTTGAGACGTGCTACTGGTAAGCAAGTGGGCTGTTTCAGTATTTAGAGCCATAAAGTCACTACAATCCTCCCCTGCACAAAATGACCACACAGACCAGGGATGTGAATGAAGGATCTGCCATGCACTATTCAAAATGATTCATTGGGGAATAAGTACTCAAAAAGAATCATGGAGAAACCTGCCAAGACAAGTCACCAAAATACAATTCTATACTAGGCTAAGAATCAAGAGAGAAAGAAAATGAAAGCGCTGCCATTCTAAAGAAGAATATGGTGGTTGATGAGAAGAGGAAGAAGCTTTTAGGTAAGTGGAAACAAGTAAGTTTTGGGCAGAAGAAATCGACATAAAAAACAAGTCCAGAAGCAAAGAAACCTGTGCACAGCAGTCCAAAAGAAAATTTCTGGGGAAAAGAACCCTGGCAATTGAGAAGAGACCTTCAGTAAGTCCATTTATCCACAGGGCTACATTATTATGGTGAATTTCTAAAGAATAAATATTCTATGTGGGTTGGGGGGGAGGGGGAAGAAGCACCAAGCTAAGCTACAAGAATAGGCCAATGTTCAACAATGAATTTTACAAAACTAAACACTTACACCCAGGCTATCCAAAGTAAAATTTTTAAAAAGCTAGGATAGAGCATAGGCTGAATAATTTGTATAGAAAATTCTGGTATTGAATGTTTCAACAGTGAATTGGCAACCCCTAAAGCCAATAATGTTACATTCAAAAGACATGTGCTACTTTTCTCTCATGTATAAATAACATACACATAATCTTACTGAAAATGTGTGAGGACAGTAAGAAGGCTTTCTCATATAACTGTCTATAAAACAAGTGACTAAAAAGTTTTGAAATAAACTAGATTTCATCATGTTTATTGTTACCTCCAAAAGAACCACTTGATTTAATAGTGTAACACAGCCTTAAAGGTGGCGCCCATTAGTCTGGGCCAGGATAGGCCCCCACAATGATGAAATCATAAAACTGGCATTAAGTGTTAAAAGAAACATAGAGAAACTAGTAGGAAGAAAGCAACACCAAAAGAACAAATACACTACAACCACAACAGTGTAAATAAAGTCAACATAGATAGGAAAGGGGCCTCTGGTCAATGTTACACTATTGTCCAAGTTCAAGAACACTTTGGTTCTGTTAACAATCCACAAATTTTTTCAGGGAATGGGGGTGGAGGGTATTATTTAGGTGTTTTTTGGAAGATTTTACAAAAAAGTGTCCCCTTTTTCTAAACCCTTACCTTGTCTTAGAATAAATACTCTGTATTGATCTCAAGGCAGAAGAGTGGTGAGGGCTAGGCAATGGGGGTCAAGTGACTTCCCCAGGATCGCACAGCTGGGAAGTGTCTGGGGTCACATTTGAACCTAGGACTCGGCTCTCTATCCACTGAGCTATCCAGCTGCCTTCTGTCCCCTTTTTTTAAAGTGCTCCCATATATATGTTAAGGCAGGACAAGTAGGTGGCATAGTGTATAAAGTGCTGGGCCTGAGGTCAGTTAAAATCCTGTTCCTCAGTGCAAATCCAGCCTCAGACGCTTACTAGATGCATGGCCTTTGGTAAGTCCTTTAACCATGTTTGCCTCAGTTTCCTTACCTGTCAAATGAGCTAGAGAAGGAAATGGCAAACCACTCCAGTATATTTCCCAAGAAAACTCCAAATGAAGTCAGAAAGGGTCAGACACAACTGAAAACATGTTAAGATATTAAAGATTCTCTGAAAAAGACAACCAGAAATAACTAGATTCAGTGACTTCTGATTCAATATATTCAATGTATTCAATATAGGCATACAACAAGGAAAAAGCATTTGCCACTCTCATGGCATCCTGCCCACAGTCCACATGGAAAAGAATATTCCTAAAGATGCAACTATTCAGATTAGATACTGCCTTGATTGCATCAAAACTGAACAGCCTTCTCAATGAGATACATATTCATACAAAAGATCAGGAAAAAACTTCACAGATACACCAGACGGATGAAAAGGGCCCACTGGACAGATGACAGAATATTATACATGGATACTAGGTGTGTATGCATGCATGTATGTGTAGGTGAATCAGAACATGAATGGCTTAAATCAGTATAGATTTATCTTGTCAGGGCAGTGCAGATGGACAATGAACTGATTCTAGAATTTAATCCAGGAGCTAACAAGAGTGGAATGTACTTCAAAAGCTGTGCAGCATTTTTCAACAACCCTCAACTTCTCCCTCACATATACCAAAAAAAAAAAATGCAATTTATTACCAATGACAAGATATGAATCAACGAGTCTGAAAAAGGATAAATGCTCAAACACTGCAAACTGTCAAAGACCTCCAAAAGGGGAAGTTATTGATAGAAAAAGAGCAAAATATCAGGCATACCTTCTTCCACACTGTTGGTAGAGCTGTGAACCTATTAACAAAAAGGGACCAAAACATTTGTACTTAAATGTCCTAGTGATGATCCCAATTCTGTGTGTGTGTGTGTGTGTGTGTGTGTGCGCGCTGAAGTGATCAAAGACACACTCACAAGAGAAAATTTTGAAATAACAAAAAACTATTGAAGTGATTATCAATTGACTGGGAAGAGTATTTTTAGGAAGTGTTATATAAATGTAATGGACTATTTCTGAGTTGTAAAAACCCAATTGATAATACAATCACAAACAATATAAATGAAAAATTATTTAAAAGATAATAGAAGAAACCATTTTAAGAAGTTCAGGCAGAAAAAAGGAAAGGGGCAGCAGGAGGAAAGCAAGAACATAGGCAAGGTAACAGAGACAGTCATGGAACTGCAGGATTTGTTAATTTGAGGATTCTTCAACTCACCTATAACAAAATCCAGAAAACAATTGGAAGATGCCTTTCGGAATATCCAATATCCACTGTAAGATTTCCATTAAGGGGGAAATCTGTTAACTCCCACAACAGTCCATTTCACTTTTGATGGCTCTAATGTCAAAATCTTTTCCTCATGTAAAGCCTAAATTTGTCTCACCATAAAAATCATTCCACTGCCACAATTTTTTTTTAAATACTAAGAGGGAAGGGGCTAAAAATACCCCTACAGATACTTTCTCCATTACAATATTCCTCATCAAAAAGAAAAGCATACGGGGAAGGGGGGAGCAGCTGGATAGCTCAGTGGATTGAGAGTCAGGCCTAGAGACAGGACTAGTTTCAAATCTGGCCTCAGACAGTTCCCAGCTGTGTGACCCTGAGTAAGTCACTTAACCCCCATTGCCTAGCCCTTACCATTCTTCGGCCTTGAAACCAATACACAGTATTGATTCCAAGACCAAAAGTGAGGGAGGGAGATTAAGAGAAGGGGGGGGGAGAGGGGGGAAGAGAGAGGGAAGAGTGAAGAGAGAAGAGGGAAGAAGGAAGAGGGAAGAGGGAAGAGGGAAGAGGGAAGAGGGAAGAGGGAAGAGGGAAGAGGGAAGAGGGAAGAGGGAAGAGGGAAGAGGGAAGAGGGAAGAGGGAAGAGGGAAGAGGGAAGAGGGAAGAGGGAAGAGGGAAGAGGGAAGAGGGAAGAGGGAAGAGGAAAAGAAAAGAAAAGAAAAGAAAAGAAAAGAAAAGAAAAGAAAAGAAAAGAAAAGAAAAGAAAAGAAAAGAAAAGAAAAGAAAAGAAAAGAAAAGAAAAGAAAAGAAAAGAAAAGCATAGGTTCTAGATTACAAGTAAGAATCTGGTTTTTTAAAATCTCTCAATGAAGTCAGAAAGAAAAAGTACAATACATGACAAAATATTTATAACAGCAATTTTTGCAATAGCAAAAAAAAAAAGAAAATAAAGTAAATGTACATTATTTGAAGCATTTTGAAAGAAATTAAGGCATGTGAATGTGATAGAATATTACCACACTAAGAAACAAGTATTAAAAAAACTGGTGCAAAGGGAAGTAAAACCAGGAAAACAATATATACAATTACTACAACAATGTCAATGGAAAAATAAGGGAAAAAATTCAAACAATGTAGTGTTGTCACAATAACCAATTTATTTCATCAGAAGAGATAATTAGCCTGTGCCACCTGTCCTTTCCAGAGATAAAAGGAACTGGGGATATAGAACACTGCATCCAACTTGATTTGTGTCTTAAGTAGTTTTGCTGAACTTTACTTTTCACTTCTTTATTCCTTTTTTATAACAAAACAATTTAAAAACAAGATAGGAATAATATTTTTTACAACTAAAGAATAATCTCATTCTACCCCAGTCTAGAGGGATAAGAAAGTGAACAGTAAAAGCCAAAATATTTTGTACTCACCAGAGAAATGAACCACAGAAGAAATTTATGACCATTAAAGTACCCTAAAAGACTGAAGAATGAAAAATGGAGATACTGGGGTCAACTAGCTTAGAAGAAATGGAGTTAAGTTAGAAATGGGCATAGTTAGAAATAGAGAATGTGAACCTGTCATCAATTAAGTTGATTTGGCTTATGGACTCTTGCCCAACTCCAGTTTAGAGTACCAGGAGAGCTATTCCTACAAAATGGCCAAGGCTCTGAACAAAGCCATTGCAGGAGTGCTGGGGCAGGCAGTTTACCTGAACTATCCTGCCTGTGAATCCCCCACCCCCTTGTCCTTTCCCCACTATGTCTTGCCAACCACCAACCAATCTCTCTCTCCAGGATGCTGAACACCATGGAAGGCAGGCCAGCAACCAGGGGCCTTAGCAAAATGATGTTAACTAATCAACAGAGCCATCTATCAATATCAACTAGTTATTTATCTATATTGGTCAATCAACTAGATGGAATCAACGTGACAAAAGCAGTAGCTACTCCAAACTTTCACTTGTTTCCTCAAATCCTCCACAGAGAGTAAGCAGACTGGGCTAAAAAATGAATGAAATTAATGAATGACCTTCCTCTACAGTCAACTGTTAGATGATGCAAATTTTCTTCTCCTTGGCTCCAGGCTGAGAAAGAACTGGCCAACATCCTTAAAAACAATGCAGCCCTTTCTCTTTTCTTCAATTAGCAAAAGGCAGCCTTCTCTCATTCCCATTCCAAAACAAAACAAAACACTAAAAATGACACCCCTATTGGAAACAGGGATCATGAAGCAAAACAAATGTCTACATCCATCAAGGGGGGGTGGGGGGATCTCTTATTCTGCACTCCAGTCTTTCACTACTTCTGGATTATCAGGAAGTGGGCAGCCTGCTTCATCATTAGTCCTCTCTACTCTCAGAGCTCTTAAGTCTTTCACAATTGTCTGTCTTAACAGTAGTATTGTGGGAAAAGATGACTACTGCCTCAACTAGGAAATCTCCGAAGGGACGAGGGTCTTGTGCACAAATGCTTACTGCAGATCCAAGACCAGGAAGAGGCTCTGGCTAGTGCACTGTCAGCATAACCACTGCCAGTGACTACAAAGCTCCAGCCCACGTGTTCATTGTTCCACTGGCTAATTATGAGCTGTTGTTAGTTCCTGTCCATCCTGAAGACCCCACTCCTCTTTTGGGGAAGGGCTAGTAATAATCATTAAATCCCGCAACCACCTTTATCATCTGAAGGGAACTAGCAGGCACAATCCAAACACGTATGAGCGCCAGTGTACACAGAATCAGGGATACCCCACCCCTGAAGCAGTCTGGTGAAGCTTGTGGACCACTTCTCAGAGTAGATTTCGTAAATGCATTAACCAGAGGAAACCAATTGTGCTAAGTTAACAAATAATGTTTCTGAACAAGTTCACAGACCCCAGTTGTGACCAAGACAAAAGAAACCAACCACACTAAAAGAAAAAGACCCCAGGACTTGAAAATGTGAAGTATATTTTCTTTCTTTTTTTTTTTTTAGGCAATAGGGGTTAAGTGACTTGCTCAAGATCACATAGCTAGGAAGTGTCTGAGGTCAAATTTGAACCCAGTACCTCCCATCTCTAGGTCTGGCTCTCAATCCACTGAGCAACCCAGCTGCCTGGAAGTTATTTTCAAAGCCAGTTCATGTTCATTGTAACAAACACATAGCTCCACTTTCCTTGTTCTGTCACCTGTGCTATCCTTTATTGTTTATTTGCCTTTGAAATTATTATATGATACTGTTGACCACTGATGATGGGGGGGGGGGGGGGGGGGGCAGGCAGGGACAGACAACTTTTTTCTAAGATTAAACATTCATCTCTACAAGAATGAATTCTGGGGCAGCTAGATGGGTTAACAGCTAGAAGTCTGGAGTCAGGAGGACCCGAGTTCAAATGTGAGCTCAGACACTTCTAGCTGTGTAACCATGAATAAGTGAGATATGTTATTTAATTCCATTTGCATAGCCCTTGCCCCACCTGTCTTAGAATTGATACTAAGAGAGAAGATAAGAGCTTTAAAAAAAATTCTTAAATTCTAAGTAAGCAGTATTATTTCAGTCTTCAATGGTTCCACCTTTCTTTGTAACCTAATTCCCAAACAAGAATGAATTTAAGTTCCTTGAGGAGCAGGGATAACATCTTATTTTACCCTGTCTTTGTCAACCCACAGGGTCTAGTGAGAGCTTGAAAACAGCAAGCACTAAAATAAATCTGATCAATGGATGAATAATGGACAATAACCCTTTATTATATAATGGATGGCTACTATAAACAATAAAGAACTAAACTAAAATGACTGTTTACTTGCAAAGAGAAATTTACTTAAATTTGGCCAAAAGATATTTGAGAAAGAGGAAAGAGTAGTCCAACTTCTCTTACTAACATGTTGACATCCAAACTATAAAGTCACCTGAGAGGCACACAGGCTCAAAATATATATGGGGGAAAGGGAGAGAGACAAGAACAAGAAAAGTCTTAAATATGAAAAGCCTAAGAAATCTGTCTATATATTTGATCTCTACACTCCAAGTTCAAGAAATTCGGTCCAAAGACAGCAGATTTTAGACACTTGAGCATGGGAAACCATGTTTTCCAAAAAAGAAGAACAAAGCTCAGATGTCCAGTTTTTGTAGTGACAGAGCTGGAATCTATAGGAATGCTCGTGAATTGGACAATAGGTAATACTGGTGTGCTGTAAGAAGTGATTAAAGAGACAACTATCAAAGATATCTGGAAAACTTAACGTGAACTGATGCAGAGTGAAGTGAACAGAACTTAACAAGTTATACTGTAAAAACATTATTTTTTTAAAAAACAATTTTGGAAGATCCACCAATTCTGACCAACATAAAAATCAACTATGAGTGCAAAGAACTGATAGTAAAGAATGCCATCTACACAGTCTGACAGAGAAAGAGTCCGAATCAAAAGAATGAGTCATCTTGGGACATGATCAGTGTGGAGATTTCTAATGTTTTGCTTGGCTGCATAACTGTTACAAAGGTTTTGTTTTTATTTCTCTCTCCACCCCCCTGGAGAATGGCAAGGAGACACTTCATTCCTCAATGACCATCCCCTCTTATTTCCAAAACTAACTCTAATTTGTATCATAACCTGTTCTTTTATCTTAGGATCTTATTTCTCCAAGAAGACTATAAAGAACCCATTTTGAATTTCTTCAGTAACCTCTCTATCTCCAAAAGCAAAGAGCCCTCAAGACATGCTGGTTTATTCACTGATTGATAGAACTACAGAAATACCCCCAACATGGCACTAGAAGAAAGGCAGAAATGACTATAAGACTTAGATTACTGCAACTTGCTTTTAAAAATATATGTAAAAAGGTTATCATCATACTATAAATGGCACTTTTAAAAAGCCTTCTAGTTTCTAGCTACTCTGGGGGGGAGGGAGGGGGCCAGGGGGAAGGTGGGGTAGACACATATTACGTTGCTTTCTAGCTCCACAGAACACACTAAGCTACACAAGAAATTCTGCATCTTTTTGGTTATTTTAAAAAAAAATTAGCTGTCTCAAAAAATAAGGTTAAATTTAGGTTTATTGTTTCCTTAGCAACTAAATGAAATTACAGGTTCCTGGGATTTCATGCTAAAATAATCTAATCTAACACTATAATTTTACAGATGCTGAAACTGGGGTTCTGAGTGGCTGTTAAGCGATTTGGTCATCAGTCACACTGATCTTTGATAGAGCAAAGACTTGGACTCAACGGTTTTGACTACAAAGTCAAGGGTCTTTCAACTAAAACACTTTAAAATAACCACACAAACACCTGGCAGAGCCTAAGAAAACTAATGAACTCCCATCTACCTCATTCCTTTCCCTTCTGTTCCTTTAGTAAGTGCTTGAAACAATCAAGGTTTATGGGAACATGATGAATATTATGAAACTGAAGGAAAAAGACTAAGTTCAATTGGACTATTTATTGCCAGTATTTCTCCTAAAGCCAGTAGATGAAGAAACTGCTTCAGGATGTAGGTGAACTGACCAGGAAGACCACAAGCATCACACAATTGCACCGGTTTCTGGGCTATCAATCACTTGTGCTGATTTTTCTTTTACTCTCTTAAAAAATACTATTTTAGGATGAAACTAGATGGGGCTCAGTAGGTTAAAAGCCAGGCCTAGAGATGGGAGGTTCTAGGTTCAAATCTGACCTCAGATACTTCCCAGCTGTGTTACCCTGGGCAAGTCACTTGACCTCAATTGTCTAGCCCTTACCAATCTTGTACCTTAGAACCCATACACAGTATTGATTCTAAGATGGAAGAAAAGGGTTTAAAATATATATACTATTTTGTCACATAGGATAGCAAAGGGATTACTATGGTGAAATAAGAAACAAGATATCAAACTTTTTGTTAAGCAACTGGCTTTATCAAGCTCTCTAGAAAATTTTTAAATGACTGTCTTTCTTTCAAACTTCAGTGTTAAGGCTAAAACAGTAACTAAAATTAGTATATACAAAAAGGTGGTCAAAGACACAGATAATGAAAGTACCTAAACGGAGGCAGTACCAATCTGATTTAGATTTGTCTCATTATAAGTACTTATAAATGTACATTTAATTTGTATTGTGATTATTTAAAATTCATAAAGTATCTTTTTTAAACCTTCATCTTCTGTCTTAGAATCAAAACTGTGTATTGGTTCTAAGACAGAACGGAGGTAAGAGCTAGGGAAAGATTAAATGACTTGCCCAGGCCACACAACTAGGAAGTATCTAAGGTCACATTTGAACCCAAGACCTTCTATCTCTAAAGTCTGACTCTTAAATCACTAAGCCACCTAACTGCCCCCCATGTGTTTATTTTAAGTGAAATATAAATAGGATAGGACACTGATGGAGAACCTTTAAAGGGAGTGCCAGGCCCGCCCCCACCCCCCATACCAAGTCCCAAAACAGATTGTTGCCCTGCCCCCCTTATCCCTCAGAGGGGTAACCCTAACCCTAACTCATTGGGCTGCTGGGTGGAGAGGTGAGGGAAGTGAAAAATGTCCTCAGGCACAGTGGAGAGGGGAGATGGGAGCCCTAATTTTCTAGCAATGAACTGGGGTGGGTGCCATCTTTGCAATAGATTTGCCATCACTCAGACAGGGAATGGGAACAGGCTTTATCCAGTGGACTTATCGGCAAGTCAGAAAGGTCCCAAAATATCTTTTGAGCTGGTCACACCTTTGTTCTAATATCCTACTATTCAAAGTTGGTGTGACAATGAGGAAAATCACTAATAATATTTTAAAACTTCTTTGGTCTTAGAATTGATACTAAAGTATCAGTTCCAAATATCAATGGAGGTGAAATGACTTACTCAAAGTCACATGGCTAGGAAGTGTCTGAGGCCAGATTTAAACCCAGGACCTCCCACCTCTAGACCTGGCTCTCTATCCACTGAGTAACCCAGCTGCACCTGCTAGTGTGGGTATCAATAACTGATTGCAAGCTTCAGCAGCCTCAGAGCTTTGTGATACTGAGAACATAGTATATAGTCTAAAAAACACATAAATCTATAGAAGAAAGAAAAGAATGCTTCTGAAAAAAATCTTGATTTTTACTTCCCTTGAAAATAAAACCCAAAATATGCATAAATAACACATTTGATCATAGCACGGTGTAAAAAAACTTTCCAAATTCAAGTACTTAAATGGATTTTTCTGATCTCATCAATAAGGCTGCTCATCTGTTCTCCCATGAACTCCACACCAATGTGCTAGGAGATTGTGTAGGCTAAAAGTGAGCACCCCCACCTACTCAAATTAAAAACAAACAAACCTGGAGTCAGAAAGGAAGAGTAGAAGAAACAAGAGTTTATTTCTTCTTTCTCATGAGAAAGGGCACCCCACCTAAGTAAGGCAGAAATGCCCATGTATGGGCACAGAAACAATCATTATATAGGCTCCTAACCAGAGGCCTCCCTCTTCCACTGTCTGACTCTCATTATATCTCCCCCCTCAGCCCCCCACCCCCCACTTACAATCTAGGTGTGAAGTCTACACAGATAGCAAGATACATAGTATGAGCTCATTCCGTGGGAGTTAAGTGTCAGCCTAAATGTTCATGGGTAAGAAGTGATAAGGAGGCAATAAGACTTCTGCCTCAAACTGTATCGGGATGTCCTTGGATAAAGGGGTCTCTCATCCTCCCAACTAAACAAATATTCAAGAAGTCCTTGAAACTCAAGCAGACTGGCTTACACATTCCGTTCTTAATTGGAGTGTAAGCTGGAAGCTTTACCTTGAGAATCTGTGTGATTCTCACTTATTTCATTCAAGTTCTCCTAAGA
Source organism: Monodelphis domestica (assembly GCF_027887165.1). Taxonomy (NCBI): domain Eukaryota; kingdom Metazoa; phylum Chordata; class Mammalia; order Didelphimorphia; family Didelphidae; genus Monodelphis; species Monodelphis domestica. The sequence goes on along the minus strand of NC_077230.1, from coordinate 374,428,269 downwards.
TCAAGAAAATGCCACTGAAACAGTCAGGCTAACTCTCATCTCCTACCACAATGACCTCAATCAAGTAATCCCTCATGGCAGCTCTTCATTCAGTCCCTCAAAGAACTTCATCATTAGTTATGACTTACAGCATGCTCATAACTATCAGTTGTCTCTGTGCAATATTCATTTTCAACTCTTCAGAGATTGTAGTGGCAGAGAGGCGTCGGGCTAAAACACGCGAGTAAGATGGGAATTGTGTTTTGCTTAACTACATTTATTTGTTACAAAGATTTTGATTTTCTTTTTAGGATTAGAATTTCTTTTTAGAATTTAGAATAATTTTAGAAGAGGGAAGATAGAAAAGACAAAAAGATTTATAGATTTTTAAATAAAATTTAAAAATTTATAGTAGGTTTTCTGCATAACTGACAAAACTAACAAAGGGTCCAAGAGAAAAGATGAAACATAACACCCATACAAACAGAAATATGCAAAATTAGACATGAATATTCCATGAAACAGAATACTTTCTATAACGTCTAACAGAAAGGTTTGTGCTCACCTTTTTTTTTTTCTGTGTCACAAGACAAGTTCAAATGGAAGGGTAAAATGGAAGGGATGGTGTAAAAACCATCATCAGTAAAATATGCATTTTAAGTGTATAGTAGATAATAAGTGAACTTTTCTTCCCAAACAAGTAACCTCTTGGTGCTTTAACTGGAGGAAATAAATCATCACTCCTTACACACACATATACACACAAATGTGTGAAAGTTTCACAAGTGAAAAAGTAACTAATTACTGATTTTTCATTCAGATAAAATTTTCCTTAGCTCTTCTATTAAAATATATCTTTGTATTTCCTCAAGTCACATTATAAACAATGCATTAACTACCTATGTTCAAGAAAAATAAAGATAAAACTTTGCACAATCCCTGCCCTCAAGGGGCATGTGGCATACATAAAAATAAGTACGCAACAGAGGAGGAGAGTGTACTGCAAACAGAAGGAAAGTGGAGGTAAGTACACACTAGAAATGAAGGAAGTTGCCAGGAACATGCAGCCCTGAAAAGAGCTTTAAAAAAGGGAAAGGATTTCAATCCAGGAGCCTGGAGAAGGGAGTGAGTGCACTAATAGTGTGCAAAATGGCTTATTCAAATCCACAAAGGCAGGAGATGGTAGTAAGAGGTAAAACAGAGCTAATAGTCATTTGGAATAGAAAGAGGTGTAAGTGTTAGTAGAACTATAAACTGGGACAACTCTTCTAGGAAAGTCTAGAAAAGTGTCTAAACAGTTCATTCACTAAACATGCATTAAGCACCTAATATAAATATGGCAGGTACTGTGCTAAAGGAGAAGACAACACCTAAGTAGAAGCTGGAAGGGAGGACAAAGAAGATGATGATGGTCTAATCCACAGAGTACAGCTGATTGGAAATGTCAAGAGTTTCTGGGAGGATTTTTTGCTTGCTGTCAAAACAGACAGGAAGAGGATACTGAAAGTTTTAAAATGAAATTACTCTGCACCTACTATGTACCAGGCACAGGTAGCTAAAGTGGTTCAGTGGATAGTGCTGGGCCTAGAATTAGAAGACTTCAAATTTGGCTTCAGACATTTACTAGCTATATGACTCTGGATAAGTCACTTAATCCTTCTGCCTCAGTTTCCTTCTCTGTAAAATGAGCTGTAGAAGGAAATGGCAAAACTTTCCAGTTTCCTTGCCAAGTAAACCCCAAATGAGGTCACGAAGAGTCAGACAACTGAAAACAACTGAATATTAAAATTTTCAGGAACTTTGTTATTTAGGAGGGTTTTTACCTCTTGTGCCAAGCTATTAATTATCTTTCCAATTTTTTCTTCAATAGAACTCATTTCTTTTTCAGTTTTCCACTCAAGCACTATCATTTCTTTGACAAAAACTTTTTAAAATAAACCTTGCTTCATCTTTTCCAGAAATTTTAGTTGAATTTGTGCCCAAGTTGTTTTATTTGAGGTTTTGCTTGCAGATGTTTTGGAGTCATCCTCTCCTGGTTTGTGTCTTGAGCATTCTTTCATTATGTTAGATTTAAATTAATACCCAGTAACTCCAAGTATTGTATTTTATAAAGTTTCTTAATAATCACTTAGTGTAGAAGAAATAAAACAAAAGTAAAAGCCTGAGTAAAACCACATGAGTAAAATTCTCCTGCTTGCACCCAACCTACACCAACTGTGTTCCAGGGAAAAGAAAGAAAGGGGGCGGAGCAACACTAAGTTAGCACTTAAAGTGAGGAGGAAAATGGCAAGCTGGGAAAAACAATTCTGGGGAGCAAAATTCCAATCATACAATTATAACAGCTTATTACTTTGTATGGTGGGATTCTTTGGTTTGCCTGCTCAATCTTCCTTCTATTTACCAACTTTGGACTTGATGTTAAAGAAGATCTGGGACACCCTTCTGGAAAGAAGAATTGGGTTGATCATGTTGCTGCTTTTTGGGAGTATTGATTGAGGTGTTATAATGGAGAGGCCAGTAAGCCAACATTTATTAAGCACCAAATATATGCCCAGGAACTGTGCCAAGTGCTGGAAATAATGAAGAGGCAAAAGAAAGACAGTCCCTGCCATCAAGGAGCTCACAATCTAATGGACTTCAGGAACAACTCCAGCTAGAGAATGGAAAGATGTCAATACATCCAAAGTGGTTTGATCCAGGGTAAGTCCTATCCTTGTCCCCAATCCACATTCTGCAAGTTCCTGTTTTAGGTTTGAATCTACACAATAAACCTTGTTACTGGCCTCCTTCAGAGTTTCAGAAGATTCACCCATTATATGGCAGTTCAAAAGTTTGCTAGGTCATTCGGACATAAGTTTAGATTTCGAAAAAGACTTGTACAAAAATATTTAAAGTAGTGTTCTTTGTAGTGGCAAAAAATTGGAAAATGAGGAGGTGTCCATCAATTGGGGAATGGCTGAATAAATTGTCGTATCTTATGGTGATGGAATATTATTGTGCTGTAAGGAATGATGAACTGGAGGAATTCCATGTGAACTGATACAGAACGAAAGGAGTAGAACCAGGGGAACATTGTACATGGAGACTGATATATTATGGCACAATCGAATGTAATAGACTTTGCTACTAGCAGCAATACAATGACCTAGGACAATCCAGAGGAACTGAGAAAGAACGATATCTACATCCAGAGGAAGAACTGTGGGAGTAGAAATGCAGAAGAAAAATATATGATTGATCATGTAGCTCAATAGGGATATGATTAGGGTTTTGATGTTAAAGGATCACTCTACTGCATAGAAATAGGTTTTGAACAATGAAACATGTATAACCCAGTGGAATTATTTGTCAGCTCTAGAAGAGGAGATCATGAATCATGTAACCATGGAAAAATATTCTAAATTTAAAAAAAAAGAAGTGTAGGTTTTCCTTCTGTCTGGGATGCCTGCATTAGTTACACCTCTGTAAGCTTCAGAATAAGCTAAAAAGATAAGAGGAGAAACTCCACTTCCTGCTGGTGCTAGAAGCACACAGCTACTTTCTTCTAAACTTGTTCCTCTGTCAGTACAAGACAGAGTCCAAGTCTCAGAAAGCCACTCCTGGATAGAGATGCACACTTCGGTCCACATTGGATCTGTTACTGGAAACTGAGTAGTGAGCAACATAGCTACCAGCTGGTACCTGTTCCCTAGGTCAAGGTGGTCTAGGCTAATCTCCAATCCCATATGGGGATATCTATGATATCCATGATATATATATATATTCTCTCTGCTTGAATAATTCCATTGATGATGACTGCATGATCTCAAAAGGCAATCTCATTTGCTTCTCTGTAAATTCATCCATCTGGTCCCAGTTCTAAACGTAGAATAATAAATTAATCCCAATTCCATATCATAACCCTCCAGATATGACTACAATTATGTTGTACCTTCTAGTGCCACCCCTTACTACCTCTTTTCCAGGATAAAAAGTGAGTTCTCGTAACTTTCTAATAGGACAGTTTCAAGATCATCTACCATTCTGGTCCCTCTCCTAAAGACATACTCCAATTTGTCAGAAGGGATTTCTTAGGATGATAGAGTGGCAAAATATAAGACTTGGAGAAGAACTGGTGGGAGAGCAAGCACTACTACTTTTTAAAATGTATGAAACTGGACATTTTTTAAATGGGTCACTGGACAAAAACCTCAGACTCATCATATATAATAAAATTGGGAAAATGAAATTTGCCCTACTCCTAAGCCTTCTGCAATCGTGTAGTATGAAATGTACACTTAAAATCTTTACTAAAGTATCCTCATTTCTACCTTTTATTTCAATGGAATTCAGATAGAAACACGCCTCTTTTAGATTTGGTAGTTAAAGTGGGTTATTGAACAGGTGAATAAAATGAGTTTCCTCATCTATAAAATGAGCTACAGAAGGAAACAGCAAAACACACTAATCTCCTTGCCAAGAAAAGCCCCAAAAGGGGTCACAAAGAGTTGGACATGATTGAAAACTAAGCAACAACAAAATAACTACTGTTATAATTAAATCAAAGAATGAGAATCCAAATGTATCCTCTGCAGGCTCGCTGAGAATATCTTAGGTACAGCTCTATTAGCAGGCTGGATAGTTTTTTTTTATCTTTTAAAAACTTTTTCCTCCACATAGTTCAGAGAAAATGAACATTTGGTAACCTATTAAAAACATTTTTCTTAAAATTTTATGGAACGATGTAAAACTGTAGGCAACAGTTTTTAGATAATAGTCTAGTACAGTTTATTTGTTGAATTCTCAGCTATATTTTGAGATCAATATTTGCAGCATGTGATGAATAATCCTAGCCAAGGTTATGTCCTGCTAGGTATTTAGGAGGTGATACATTTTTGCTACCCACAATGACATGGCATAGTGTCTACTGTTTCCTTTCATAATAGAAACTGATAGGTAAATACAGGCTCCTTAAGGATATAGCCTATCTGTAATTTCCAGACATCAGACCCAGTCCTATGAACTTCCATATTAAAAAAAAAAAAATCACATTTCAGTCTACTTGATACTTCTTTAAATCAACATCTTATTGGCTGATTTCATACAAATATCACCCATGGAGGGCCATTTGCTTAATTTCTTGGATCAAGCAAATATTTTGCATGTCCTCACTTGCCAGAAACCAAGCTAGGAGCTAGGGATACAGAAACAAAAATAAAACCATTATTGCATTCTAGTAGTTTAAGTCCTGGAGAAGCAGCATATACATACATGTTTGTGTACACATGTATGTACAACATACACATATGTATACATGTGCAACATACACAACAAGGTATTTCATGGCCAGTAGCTACTGAAAGGGACCAGGAGGGAGCATGTAACAGAAATGGTGAAGTTAGAGAACAAGCAGGTTTAGATGGAAAAATCATGAGCATTTACAATTCATATGGTCAACAAGATGAAAAACAGGATTGTCTCTGATCCTCACAAACTCTCAAAACTCTCTAAAATAGAAATTAAGCACCAGAGATAAAAGTAATTTCAGCTGCCTCCATAGTCTAGGGCCATGTTGGCAAATCTATGGTACATGTGCCGGGACTGCTCCCTTCCCCCTCTCCACACACACGCCTGAGGACAATTCTCACATGACCTGACACTTGCCCAGCAACCCAATGGGGAGAGCTTTCTCCCTCCCTGTCTGGGGTAAGGGAGAAGGGGCAGAGTGGGGTCACATGTAGCATGAGGGTTACAGTTAGGACACCATAATGTTTGCTATCACTGGTCTAGGACATCAAGAACCAAAGGGGAAAAGAAACTCCATGAACTAATGCCTAGGAGGCACTCACTCACCAACTTTTCCCTGACCAGATACCATGCTTTTGGCATCAGAGTTGCAGAAGCCAACCTGGCCCACAGGCTTGTGACAGAATGCCTCCCTACACCTTGACCTGTGCTGCAACAGAAGTGAAGAACAGTGAGAATAGGACAAGACATGTGTCTGGATTTGTAATAATGCTCAACTCTACACCCTGATCCCTATATCTTCCTGGTGCCTTGAAAATCTACACTCTGAAAGGCAAAAATGTGCCTGGGCAGTGACAGCAACAGCAATGCAGCAGTATTCAGTATTACTGGATCTGGCAGTATATCCTCTATGAGGAATTAATTATGTGACTGACACTCCATGAAGCCTGAGGAAAAAAGTTCACATCTGGTTACAGACAGTTCTGTCCCCAAAAAGTTACTTGGGGCAAAGATCTAGACTAGTGAATGGTGAATTGCCCTGTGTAGAGTGAGGATGAGATGGTCTGAGATCCAGCCCACAGGAAAATCACAATCAGAGGAGAGTCAGAAAGTGAAAAAGAGAAGAAAATAATGAAAAAAAAATTTAATCATCAAAAATGTCAGAAGGAAGAAAACTCAAGAAATCTCAAGCATAAGCAAATAAACCAATATGGTAGACATGAACAACAGAAAGAAATATGATCTCCAGTTCGAGTAAATAAGTTAAAGAATCAATTAATTCTGGGGGCAGCTGGATGGCTCAGTGGATTGAGAGTCAGACCTGGAGGCGGGAGGTCCTGGGTTCAAATCTCACCTCAAGACACTTCCCAGCTGTGTGACCCTGGGCAAGTCACTTAATCCCCATTGCCTAGCCCTTACCATTCTTCTGCCTTGGGGCCAATACACAGTATTGACAGAAGGTACGGATTTTTAAAAATAAAAAAAGAAAAGAAAAAAAGAATCAATGAATTCTGTAAAACCAAGGAAAAGGAAAAATAAATAAGATAAAAAACCCTATGGAATTTAGGAGTAAGGGAAGACACAGAACACACCATTCCTGAATACTTTAAAAGAGAAATGGGAGAATTACAGGAGTAGAGGTTATGGCCTGCTGAGCAGAAACAACTGGTAGAAAAGAACTTAAATCTACAAAGACAAATGTCACCAAAGAAACAAAAGAAAGGTCAACAGACATGGAATGCCAATATTCAAAAGTGAAGAACAACCTAAAAAAAATAGTAGGCAGAAAAGGGTTATGGTTAGAGCATGAATTTCAGGGTTAGGGATTAGGATTAGGGTTTCTACATTTTCTAGCAAAAAAAATAAAAAGAAAACGTGTTTGATATAAGCAAAACATATTCATCTCAAAGGCAGGATATGTTTAGAGACTACCAGAAGAATAATTGAACACCATAATGCTAGAAGTAAATACAAGGCAAGAAGCAAATGCTCAGAAACTCTTAACAGAGACAACAAAGTGCCAAATGAAAGATTCCAATCACTTCAGAAAGTCATGGCTGCAAGACAGTACTTACATTTGACAATTCCATCAAGAAACAACAAATTCTACAGGTGCCCAGAATGATCATCAAGTACATAAGAAAGGAAATTTGAATAATATAAAATTATTCTCCACCCAGCAGAAAACTCACCAGTAAATGGTAAAAATGGTGTTTTGAAGAACAATGAAGCTACATACAGGCAAAGGTAGCCCTAACCTACAAATCTGAGCTTAACCATAAATGGAAAAGGAGGGATGCTCAATAATAAAGACATTTGGGACTCTCTTAGAAAAGCAGGCCACAAGGGATTATCAGATTCTCTAAAACCTCACATAATGGAATTGCAGGAGAGGATGAATGAATGCAACAACAAAAGAAAGCAAGAGAACCCACTAAGAATCTGAGTACATTTAGAAAGTAATCTCTTAATGGGTTCTGTTTTAAATGTACACAAGTAGAGAACTTGGGTTCACTTGTACACAAGTAGGGTGAAGGAGGAAGACAGGTAACCTCAAGTCTGAAAAGGTACTCCAACTATAAGCCAATCAGTATTTATTACAAAATATGAAGGTAAATGAAAGAGGGGAGGGAAGGGGAGAAGGAGGAGAGAGAGGGCTATGTGATGTGCCCAGGTCAAATCAAAGGCTAACAGCGTGAGGAAAGTGACTCTCAGAAAAATAGTCTTCAAGAGAGGAGGTAAGGAGAGAAGTGGTCTTGTTTTAATTGTAGCATGATATTCCATGCCTATGGAAGAAGAGAAATATTTGGTGTAGAGAGATGGGAACTATGTCTTTATTGGTGTTAGCTGCAGAAATCTAATTCTTGAAAAGAGTAAAGAAGAAAATGAAACTCCTGGAAACTGGAGGGGTAAAGGATGTGGACCAAAAGAGGATATTTTGAGGCAAATAGGGAAGGAATGCAACCAAGAAGTGGGCAAAGGTCAGTAACAGAAGGCA